>NW_027495306.1:0-281557 GCF_021521415.1 Bidens hawaiensis | reverse complement strand
AAACTGCTTTTCAGGTGTACCTAAATCGGAGTAAGTTGGTGATCTGTTACTTGCCTGAAGTGTGTGGTCGATGCTATGTGAATAGAAGCAAGGGTGTTAGTAGTAAGAACGTTTAGTTAACGAATTAGTTTTGTTTGTACCACCTAGACTGTAAAACAATGATAGAACAAAGAAATGTAATATATTGTAAATTAGTTTGTAATGTTTCTTTATAAACAATGTGCTGATACCAGAGGTGTCTGTTACATTCCCGTTTTACGCTTGCGCATTGTGCTAGTCGGGGTGTGACATTTAAGGTTCCCGACACCATTGGGTCTTTATGCGGTTTTATATCTGGTATTCATTTTGATGAATATTAAAACAATGTTTGAATAAAGCGAACCCGCAGTGTATCGGCTTAAGTCTCTAAACTTGATCGCTTACTGTACTTTATGTACAAAATGAATTACAGACTTGATCAAACCATACTGTGAGTCATACATTGTCCCCTTGCTCGCGTCTTATTACCGTTAAGAAACGGACCACAAGGGACACAATGTATGTAAATCGACAGATTAAATCGCGCATACTCATCCATGGGAACGGACCTTAGGGTATTACTTGATAGCGATGTAAGGCCCCGAACCCTGGGAACCCCACAGTTGGTATTCATTCAAAACACTCATAAAAATAATTAAACTTGAAAACAATTCTTTTCATTAAAATAAACATCACAGAGTATAATTCGGCAGAAAACGTAAATAAATGAATGAGTTCCCAAAACCGGGAATTTTGCCCAAAACAAAAATTAAGTATAACTTTTATAAGTCTTTTGAAATAAAATGTTCATAAACAATTCTTCATTCCAGTATGCCCTTCACCGTCCAAGTAGCTCCGTGCACGTCCAAGCGATAAGGCATCCTCTTCCTAATCTGAAACTCACACTAACATTCACACAAAGTCAGCTTAAGCTGAGTGAGTTCAAGTTTTAAATAAGTAACAAAAGTCTTAATAATCATTCCAACGGTTTTAAAACTGTAAACGGAATTTCATCGGTTAGGTCATCAGAATAAATAATCATCCTTACGTATGAACATCTCTATACGTGCATTCCTATATATATAAGTGTATATATATATATAACATTCAATAATAACATTCAGGGTCGAGCAAACGTACAACCCAAACACGTAACATTCAGCCCATGCAAACACAAAGTAGGCATACGCAACATTCAGTAGTCGAGACGACTACAACATTCGCCAAATATTGGCCATTCTAAAATATATATATATATATATATATATATATATATACATATACATACACACATTCTTTAACATTCCAAGGCCTACCGATACTAGCAAGCCTATGTAAAATCGTTTAAAACATTTCATCAAGTAAGAAAACACTTAGGTGTGCATGCTAGCCCAAAAGTAAAAAGAGTAAAAATGGCATCATGAACTCACCTGAAATCAATCGAACACCTGCAATGAGCTAGGAAATCCCTATATGCACAATCACAAGCAAGGGCCTGTAAATTATACAAAACGCGTTACTAAACTAGACCGTAAGAACACTCTTGCCTAATGGGCCGTTCAAGCCCAACACTTTGGCCCAAGGCCTAACACTTGGCCCAAGGCCCAACAACTTGGCCCAAGGCCCAACAACTTGGGCCGAGGCCCAACCCAAACCCAATTACTTTACCTCAGCCCCTAAAACCTTTCAACTAACCAAATCCACCCTACGATTATGGTCGGGGCTTACCAAGTACTCGCTTCAATCTATTTCTTTATCTCCACGTGAATCGTATGTTTGTAACAATATGGACAGAATTTTCGTAACTCCAATCGATTAGGCGTATTGTGCCGGTTCTTTTGAGTAATATATCCGGAATGCCCGTTGATGCACAACTCACCCGCCGGTAATCAAATCAAGTCAAATACGCGCGTAATAAACCTTAAAACCAATTGTCAAATGAATCAGCCCCAAATGTACCAAATTCCCATTTTAATCTATTCATTCATCATAATTATGTCACCCGAGTTGATAGGGTTGACGATTCCTTTTTACAACTCTCAATTTAACATTTAAACGAAAATTCGCGCACCGCCGACTCGATTGACGAAGCACCAACCAAAACAGCCGGAGCATCAAAAAAATAATTTTCCCATAGCCCTTAAACCCCCCTAGGGCTGTACAAACTGATTCGGTCGGTCATCCAATCGATTAACGCATCAAACTCAACAATTGCCAATCCTACACCCAGTAAACCCTAGTTTTCGAACTAAAATCGATTGACCGACCTAAACACTTCCATTGGCCATGAAGTTATAATATGATGTACATGCCATACTAGTGGGATTTTGATGCGAAAACCAAACTCAAAACAGTCCCGGAAAAGCTCAATTGGACAGCCACCCGGTTAACCTACAACAAGACGTTTTTCGATCAATACGCGCAATATAAGGATCAATTAACGTGTAAAAGGCATGGGGAAACATAAAACCGACCTGGAATTGGAGTTTTCACGGCTGAAACTTGGCTGGGCAGAAGAAAAACAAGCAGGGGGGGTACAGGTCCGATCGGCGCCGCTAGGAAGAATAGAGTTAGGGTTTTCATTTTTTTTATGATATAAACAATATTACACATTGACCCTTGATGTTTAAGGGATGTGGTAACTTGGGAAAAATGTTAGATAAATTAACGTACCGGGAAGATGGTCGGGTCCACGAAAGATGCCGGACAATTCCCAAGAAAACATACATACTCTACAGGCAGGAAATCTTTAAACCGATAAATTAGCGGGCGTTACAAGCGAGGGTATATCTTGTAGTGGGGATTACGTGCTAGATTGCTTTAAACAAATCTTTTCAATAAAATAGATTCTAAGGTTTAAGTCAAGTCGGGGTGATTTTGAGAAAATCAAATTACGCCTGAATCAAGATTAAAACCAATAGCTTCTAATACTTTGTGCCTAATTGAACAAATTAAACATATCACCGAAAATTCTGAAACTTTTGTTGAAAGATTTAAGTGGACAACAATACCAATAATCGACTTAACAACAATTGTAATAAAAACTAAAAATAAAACTGTGATGGAAGGAAAACTTGATCAATATGATTCCCTGCTCGACCTCAAAATATGTACTGCTTTCTTAGTTGAAAATCTTTTTACTGCATTACATTTACTGCATTTTATTTTTGTTTTTGTTTGAAAATTTTAAAAATCCAAAAATATTTTCCTTTATTTTTCATTTTTTTCTGCTTTATTTTAGATTTACCGAGCTGGGGAATGTTATCAAAACAAAAAGAAAATGTTTTTACCCCAAATTTAAGTTAATTCATGCTTAACGTATTTTGAAGTAAATATCTGCTTAAGTTAAACATTTCCGATTTTTGATTGATCGCGTTTAAGGTATTCAATTAAAACCCTAATTGATTTTTTTAGTTGATTATTTAATTCATTTTCAAAACCCTAATTGATTTTTAAATGATTATTTAAATCATCGAATGAGATTTTTCTCATTCGTTAAGGGATTATGGTGATTCGTTAACATAGGATTTAACGAATGACATGCCATTCGTCTCCATATTCGTTATGGGAAAGTACATTCGCTTCCGCTGATCTAACAAATGGAAGTCATTCATATACTATTCTAACGAATGAAGAATTTAAAGTATCATTCATTAAGATTTCAACGAATGAAAAGATCATTCGTTACATCTTTAACGAATAAGGGTTTAAGTTAACGAATGAGGACATTCGTTATTTCAAATTTTAAAGAAACTCCTTGATTCGCGTGAAATTATTGTAGGGTTTATAATCCCTAGGCAACGAATGAACTCTTCATTCGTCTAATCACTATTTCATCCTTCTCTATCAAAACTCTTGCCAAATTTTCTCAAATATCCTCACCTTCATTTCAGAGCAATTGACTAATACCTTGTTATTCTACAGGTAATGGTGAGCATCATGATACAAAGATTATGGATTTTGATCATGGTTTTAGGGTTCAATTGTTCAATTTAAAAACCGACATGAACGGAACTTAGAACTAATCGAATGCTTAATTATTTTGATATAATTAGTAATAACTAATCTCGGATGAATGTATTAACTGTGTTTCCGATATAGTTGATTACGTCTAATTGATGAAATTTAAGATTGAATCAGCTGATTGTTCTAAAATGTTCATCGTTTTGACTTTTGATAATCTGGGTTAATTGGACTTTGACTCATGAGAGTCAAAATTACATTAAGTGTATCAGATTCGTTATAGGATTAACGAATAACCAAGTCATTCGCTAAGGTAGCGAATCTGGTTATTTGTTTGATAACGAATGACTTTCTTTTGTTGTTTGTAACGAATGGGATGTTAATTCGTTATTTATAACGAATGTGCAATTAATGTAAAGAATTGCTAACGAAAGGCTTATTCATTAGTATTAACGAATGTGACTGATTCGTTAACATAAAATCATATGAATGACTTCATTCGTTTAGGTTTATTATAACGAATGAATCGTCATTCGTTAAACAGAAGATAGTTTTGATGAATATTATACTAATATTTTATTCTTTTTACAGAATGGCTGACGAGATTATTCATAATCCTGCCCGGAACAACAACCAGAGGTTGTTCCTGAACAACAACCTGAGGTACAGGCTCAAGATCAAGAAGCAGAGGCTGAAGAAGCTCCTGTGTTATTGTCGTGGGATAAAAAGCACAATATTTGTGCGTTTTTGCTTGACAGCTTTGAAGATACACCGATATTTGGAGGGATCATTAATTTCCTATTACGATTCAGAATTTACAAGGCGATCTCCACAACTACTTTGGTTTACCAAAGTATCATCCGTGCTTTTTGGGATACGGTTAGGTTCAACGAGATAGAGAATCAGATCGAAGCTACAATTCAAGATAAGCGGGTGGTCGTGGACGTTGGTGTGGTTCGAGGTGTATTGGGTTTTAATGATACGATTGAAGATAGGTGTAAGTTTGATAAAGGGTTGATTTGTGGGTTATTCAGGAGGATACAATACAATGGGAACTTTGATCGATCGATGTACAACAAGGCTAACTTGTGCGAGCAGTACAAGTATCTTTTGCATGTCTTAATACATTACCTTGGTGGTAGAAAGGGTGGTTACGATGAATGCCACGTCAAGTTGCATTCGGCATTTGACGCTTTGGTGCTGAATAAACTGTTCAACTTCTCAGAACTGGTTCCTTTAATAGAACATCATGAGTCGACACAAGTTCTTGATGTATCCAAGGTTCCTTTAGATTATTATTGATGATCTCCAGCCTACTTTATTTAAAGATCCAACATTTGGCATACTTGATGAAGTTGGAGCATATGAATGCCGAGACTATGAGGCGCTTACGTACTTACAGAAACCAAAGTGTTCAAGATCGGCCGTGGTACAAGCGTCTGATTGGCTATCTTGCCAATATAGACTACGAGGCGCCCTCTCACGATCGTTGAGCTCATGATGATTCATATTCTGAGCGTGAGGGTGGGGATGGTGGTACTGTGGTGATGATGGTGGTGATGGTGGTCAGGGGCTGAATGCTGAGTTAACTTATTCTCAGAAGCTTAAGCGTAAGGGTAAGGAGCCGATGGTTGAGAAAAGTGAAAAACCAAAGAAACAGAGGGTTAGATGGGGCTCGGGAATTGAGATTCCAAGCCAACCGTTCGTATCTGTGAGACCGTCTACACCTGCTTCTATTCCTGTTTCTCCTACTCCTCTGATGATTCCAAGATCTCCAGTTGTTTCTAGATCTCCAACACCGGTGCAGATGCCAGTATCTCCGGTACCTCCGACTATGACTTTGATGACTACTGCTATGTCGGATCCGTATTTTGGAGATGTTTTATAGACGGTGTTAGCCCGTATGCCAAGTCCTCGACCTACAACTCCTTCTACACCAGCAAGTCCGACTGTGTTGCCTAGACCTGAGCATTTTTTCATGGCATTCAATAGTCGTCAGGGTCCTACGCAACCATTCCATCCGAACTTCTACAACATGTCTCCTAACGCTCAGATGTTTCATTTGCTGAACTTGCTACATCTACAGCAAACCTAGATGCAAGCAGACTAGGTTTCTCAAGAACAGATGCAGCGGAATAGGTATAGACATATCAGTTTATCTAGAAAGAGAACAGGGAATTGAAGGCCTTGGTTGTTTTTCAGGGGGGGGGGGGAGATTAGATAAGCAAGATGAAATTATTCTTCAACTTACGTGCAAGGAAGATGAACTGAAGAAGTTGAAGAATGATGATGAAGATCCGGATATGGGTGGTGTAGGTGACTAGCAACCGGACGGTAGTAATACACCATCGGCGGATCATGAAGGATCATGAACGTAACCAACACCCTATTTACTATGTAAGTAAAAGTATCCTTGATGCAGAATCCAGGTATTCTCACCTAGAAAAACTTATTCTTGCTTTAATTATGGCTTCCACTAAGTTAAGACATTATTTTGAAACTCATACTATTATTGTAAAAACTAATTATCCTATAAAGAATGTCCTTAGAAAACCAGAAATGTCAGGTTGAATGGCTAAGTGGGCTGTAAAACTGAGTGCTTATGATATTCAATATGAGCCTAGAAACGTGATCAAGTCACAGGCCCTAGCAGACTTTGTGGCTGATTTCAGTAGTGACATAGAGGAACAAGCCAATCTTAAAGTTCAACAGCTTAAAGAAACCAACGATCCTTGGACACTCTTCACTGATGGAGCCTCAAATGTTAAAGGAACAGGATTAGGAATACTACTAAAATCGCCACATGGGGGACATACTACCCCACTCTATAGCTTGTGAAATCCAGGCTACTAACAATGAAGCAGAATATGAAGCACTCATTGCAGGTATACAGCTAGCCAAAGGTATGAGAATCAGGTATCTTCAAATCTTTGTGGATTCATTATTGATTGCTAATCATTTTAATGGCTCATATGCAGTCAAAGGTGAGAAACTAGTTAAATATTTAGATATAGTAAAGGATCTTGCAGGATCCTTCGATTATTTTAACATTACACAAGTACATAGGGAAGAGAATGCAGGGGCTGATGCCTTAGCAAACCTAGCTTCAGCCTTGAAGCTCCCCGAGAATATAAAAATTCCTATCATTCATGTCTTATCTCCTTCAAAGGAATGCAAAGCAATGGAAGTAGATGGGAATATACTCATAGATCCTAAGGATCACCCTCATGATCATTCATCCGGGATCCTTCCAATAACAAAGTACATCCAAGATGGAGAAACCCGAAAGGCAAAAACCCCAAAGCTTTCAAAGCCAAGGGATCTCAATATACTATTATACATGATATGCTATACAAGAAATCCCTTGCGGGTCCATACTTAAGATGCATCGAAGAACCCGAAATCCAAGAAGTTTTAAATGATTTCCATAAAGGAAATTGTGGCAATCATACAAGAGGTATAGCACTATTCTGCAGGATCCTAAGGACTGGATACTTCTGGCCTACTATGAAAAAGGATGCTATGGATTAATGCGATGCTTGTCAAAAGCATGGCAACATCCTACACCAACCAACGGAACCCTTATACTCTATTGTCTCATCATGGCCGTTTATGAATCGGGGAATGGATATAGTTGGCAAACTCCCCACAGCTCCCGGTGGAAAAGTCTTTATGCTAGCAATGACTTAATATTTTCCAAATGGATAGAAGCTGAAACATTTCCTCAAGTCAGGGAAAAGGAAGTTATATCCTTTATTAAACGAAATATTATTACTAAATTTGGTATTCCTTCTGAAATTATTTGTGATAATGGTTCCCAATTTATTGGGAAAAGAGCAGCTAACTTTTGTGACAGTTGGGGAATTAAGATGATCACTTCAACACTAGTTCATCCACAAGCAAATGGCTAGGCAGAATCAAGCAACAAAATCATCATCAACAACTTGAAGAAGAAGCTTGGAGCGAAGAAAGGCAAATGGGCTGAGGAACTACCCTATATGCTTTGGGCAGATAGAACAACTCCAAAGAACGCCACAGTACAAAGACCATTCTCGTTAGTCTTTGGAGCTGAAGCAGTAATCCCTACTGAAATGGTGTATCCAACTTCTAGAACAAGCATTCGTGATCCTCAGACGAATTATGAGAATCTTGCTCAAGACTTAGATACTACTAAAGAACTTAGAGATCAAGCAAGGTTCAGAATGGCCGCTTACCAACAGAAGATAGCAAGTGCATACAACAAGAATATCAGAATTAGAAGATTCGAAGTTAGGGATTTAGTTCTACGAAAGGCTTTCCAAAATACAAATAATCCTGCTGATGGAAAGTTAGAACCCAAGTGGGATGGTCCCTACTTGATTGAATCTGAGGCCAGAAAGGTGGCAAATGGTTTATTGAATATGGAATGTGACATGCTCCCAAGGGCTTGGAATGCAATTCATCTAAAAAGTATTTTTGTTTATAAGGATCTTGGATCCTAATCAGTTTCTTCGATTCACTACTTGGTAAAATTTTACATTATGTTTATATTTATATTAATTATGTTAAGCCTTTGTTTTGTCAAGTATGTCAAGTTTACAGAATTGCCGAGCAATAGGGCTGTCAAGTGGAAAAAACGGGTTAGCCAACTCTCTCTTAAGTTTAATCGGGCTTGTCCCTAGGTTTATAAGGACTTCACCTTATCCCTTGAATTTAGGGTTTTGACACCCTCGCCTAGAGCGCACGATTATCCGGGTATGGTTGGAGGCTGTGGGACCAGTTCACTATATGTGGCTGACAATTTCATGGCTAAAAGTCATATCTTGGATCCTATGAATTAAATGGTAGACATACCATATACACAAGTTAAGGTCAATTCCAGGTTAGGCTCGTCATCGCAAACAATTGGGCCAACGCCAAAGATTGGCTCATCGCGCGTATTTATTGGGCTTGTCCTAATGTTTTCTTATGCTTGTCCACACATTTTATTGGGCTTGTCCTCACATTTTGTTGGGCTTGTCCCCAAGTTTAATTGGGCTTGTCCCCACGTGTTTGCTGGGCTTGTCCCCACGTTTTATTGGGCTTTTCCCCATGTTTTTTGGGCTTGTCCCCCAAGTTTTGTTGGGCTTGACCCCAAGATAGTTGGACTTAAATCCAACTTTTCTAACTGTTATGTTTTCTTTTGGTTATTTGTTCTAACAGGTAAACAATTCAAGACGAAAGCTATAACGATCGAGAATCCTCTATTCTAGCAACACAGATGATAAGACAGAAACCAAAAGAGTTATGCTATTAGCAAAACAAAAGTTGATCTGGGCTTCACCAGCAACATGTGGACCATCCACCTGGATCAAATCATAACAAGGTTACCATATGTCTATACATAAAGTAAATAAAGAAAGGTATCTAGGCTTCATCCCTAAAATAGATGATCCCTCGACCCTAACCACCTTTCATAATTGTCTTAAGGATCATCGATCCTGAAAGTTATAACTACTATTGTTCAAACAAACTAGCATCAACAAACACCAATCAAAAACTTATCAAAAATGGGCTCCGGACTTGTCTTTGATATCCATTATCACCCATTATCATCACCTACCCCTTCACCACACCTCGGTCACCGTCACCAGCATCCTTGATCTCCAGAACATCATCCTTGGCCCCGCTCATCCTAGCATCCTCGTTCCTCTTCTCATCTCCAGCATCCTCGCCCCTTTCACCAAAACCAGCAAGTGTCTTCTTCCACATAGCCACGTTCCAAGTAGACCTATCAAAGCTGGCATCCTCACCTTCTTCAGCGATCATGATCCTGGCTGTAAGCACTGCCTTGCTGGCCCACACATTAATCTGTTCCGTAACCTCCACCACTTGCTCCTCGGCTCGGATATCCGCAAGGGCCAACCGATCTTCCAGAGCATCCTTCTCCATCTGAAGCTTCGCAATCAGCTCATCCTTCAAGGATATCCCAGTATGTTACTTAGCCAGCTCATTCTCTGCGCTAGCCATGTTTTCATCATATAGAGCTTTGAAACTGGCTACATCCTGCAAAAGATTACCAGTTAAAGATACGAACGAACCATCTATACCTAGGCGTTTTGGTAAAAAATTAACAAATGTGATTTTACAACCAAATTAGTAAATGGGACTTGGTGCTTTCTTGAAATGAATGTAAAACTTGCTAGAACACAGAGATTTGTTGCGAGGAAAACACTCGTTATCCTGAGAATAACAAGAAAAAAAACCCGGATGGTGAAAACTATCACCACCAGTTTATTAATAACAAAAAGTGGTTACAAATGGTGGAGCTCAAACTGGATCGGGTTACAGAATGCAAGTACTAGTAAGTCTCGTGTGCTAAGAATGTGTGTGAATTGATCCGGGTCTAGCTCTATTTACAATAATTAAAAAGAAGCTAACAACATTGCCTACAATTTAGGAAACAAAAGACTAAATCCAATTAGCCGTTCCTGCTTTTCCAGGAATAATTGATTCCTTTCATTTAGCCACGTTTCCTTTTTTACCACGTCCTATTAAAAGCAAGCCCAAGTCTTCAAGGAATCATCATAAATCTCTCGACTGCTTGCCTAGGATACTGAAAATCCGAGCCCTAACAATTGTCCTCAAATATAACAGGTGTAGATATGGATCACAGCTGTAAAATTTTTGAATTTTGAATTTCCGACCATGTGATGGATCTTGCTGCACGCGTCGCGCATCCTGGTAATTCGCCAAACCCTAGATTGTCCATATACCCGGATAAATAATACTTTCATCCATCGCTCCCTTTGTCCAGGTAATTTTCTTCTCTCTTTCTCTTTTTTATCTTTATGAAACCATGGCTCCAAAACTTCACCCTTCTGGCATCAATGATTTCGTGTCACAAAATCTCCTCGCAAGCCTTGCGAGTGAGATATATACTTTTAACAACACCGACATCGCGAACTTACAATCCCGAGGTTGTTTCCCTCCGGGAACTGTTTTCCGAGCTTTCAATCCTGCCGTCCTATCCGATATTGTTTCCAAGACCTGGATTTGCTTTCCATACTTGTCGTTTAAAATTGGCTTTTCTTACCCTTTCCCCGCCTTTACCACTGATTTTTTCACTAGAACCGGCCTTAGTTTTTCCCAAACCATGCCCATGGTTTGGACGACCTTATTTGTTTGGAAAGGTTAATCGCCGACCATGCCATTGACTTCAGTCTTTATGAACTTGCTTTTGTGTATGATCTTCGTAGCCATGGTTCCTCAAGATACCTTCTCAAAACCAAATCTGACCGAACCCCACTCGTCTTGAGAAACACCCAAAATAACGATCAGTGGAAGAAACAGTTCTTTTTTGTTAGGAGAGATTCTCTTCCTCATCCTGACAATCTTCCGTATCTTTGGGTGTAACATCCTAATTTTATGAGATTTAAAATATATTGTTTATTCTACAACTATACATTCCTAAGTGAGACTATTTAACGAGATGACGTAATCTAACTTTTAAAAATGAGATTTTAAAGTTAAAGAAATATAATTTTATGTGGAGAAATATAAATTTATATTGTGGAAATGTGGAGGGACTAAACTTGATAAAATCTAAAGGTTAAGGTAAAAGAGTAATTGAGGGTTTTTATAAAACTAGAAAATAAAATAAAATAAAAAGGGGGAACCTGTAGAAGGGCCTGGAGGTCGACAAATAGAGAGAGACAAGGAAGGGAGGTCGAAATCCTCCACCCTGACAACGATTCCAAGTGATTCATGCATGATTTTTTCAATCTCAATCGATTCTAGGGTTACAGGTATGTAAGTTTCCATCTTCATGTTAGCAAATTCTTGGATTAAGGTTCTTGAGTTTTATGGCTTCACATCTACGATTTGGGGGGAAGTTGATGCTCAATTTTAGTGAGGAGACTAATAAATATGTTTGTATATAACTATAGAGTTATGGGTTTAAATTGCATGCTGAAGTTTGGGTAATAACTTCATAATTTTTGTTAATTGAGAATGACTTGGTTAGAGAAGATCATGTTGATATTAAAATAGTGAATTGTAGTTTATGCCCACAAGGTGTTCGATGAAATGTCTAAACTACTAAAATAGTAAAAATGTGAATGCGTTGTAATGAATACTTGTGTGACGTAATTTTCTTAAAATAGTTAAACTAGTGAGCATGAAATTACGATAAATCTAGTTGGTATCGTTGATATGTATGAGTTCTAATTGATTGAGAGGTTGACTTGTTGTCAAGGTAGGCACAACATTTCTTGGAAGGCAACGAGTCAAGCGAGTAACAAAACAACAACACTCCTACGGGCAAAGGTGAGCGACTATAAATGTGTATTGTTGGAAATAGTAAGTAGATCTAATTTGTAACTATTGTTATTGTTGACTTACAAATTCTTATGGTTAAGATGGACTAAAACATGTCTCAAAAGGGGGGGTTTGATACCATTTATTGGGTATGGGTTGACTTAACAAGAACGTGTTATGTTGATGATGTTTCGTTGGTTTAAACCTGTAAAGAGAAGGTGCAATATGGTATTGGGTCGTGTGACCCAAGTGCTGAAAAGTCAGCATGTTTTCATAATTTAACCGGTTTTCAAATATTCATAGTAAATTAACCGGATGTCCCTTAAGGTTATATTTTATATGGAAAGAAAGCTCTACAAGTCTATTTTTCTTAGATATTTAGTTTGAGCTGAAATTCCCGCTGTAAATTGGTGTAAATGTTAAATTTCTACAGCTGCGCAAATCTGTTGAAACTGAAAAATTGAGCTTTATTCCAGAATGTAACTGGTTTTCAAATATTCATAGTAAATTAACCGGATGTCCGTTCAGGGCATATTTTATATGGAAAGAAACCTCTACGAGTCTATTTTAATGAGATTTTTAGCTTGACTGAAACTACCAATGTAAATGGGTGTGAAAGTTAAATTGCTACAGCTGCGCAAATCTGTTTCTAAACCGAAAGTTAATAGTAATTACAATAGTTATATGAGATTGATCAAGAATATGTTGGATGTGGTTTTATATTGTTGTAAACCTAAAAGGGACTATTTTTTTGTGTGTAAACTTTAGTCAAAAGTATAACCCGGGTATGGGTTGTTCTGGTTAATAGATAACATTGTGTATAAAAATAGTAAAGAAATATATGAGTGTATAAAGATGATTATAGTGTGTGCTTGTATTCTTATATATGGATGGAATGAGAAACAACTTGATATGGTGTGTATGTATGCTAAATTAAGGAATCATAAAAATTATTAACCATATGTGTGAGTGCATGTCAATGGTTTTGTGGCTTTGGTGAATGAATAATACATGTGTTGATAAGCATATGCATATGTATATAAGATACTAATGGTGTTCCTTGAAGTGTTTATAACTTCTAATCCCTCAGGGCTAATAAAGAAAAATGGGTCGAAAGCAGTTGGAGAAATTGTGAGTTTGTACATGTATTGGTGTAAGCTACGCCATAGCCTACGTCACTGTGTAGGTGTTTCACGTCATCTGATTGGTGATACGATGAGTGCTACGTATATGTGTTTGCCAAGTGATGGATATACCCTATACTAGACCCGGTGTATTTTACAGCGAGTGTATTATGTGTTCATCGTTATTGTGTTTTGACTTTGCAAAATTGTTGCCCGAGGCTGGTTTGTGATGACTTATGGACAATAGTTACCTCTTTTTGTTATAAAGATACAATGTTAATGAGCCCTCACTTAACTATTACTAATGTTTTGTGGTGTTTATGTGTAGGCAAAATGATTGTGACTAATGATCAGTGTGTCCAAGCCATATGAGATATGAGGTGGCTCGAACCTTTGGTGTTAATGAAAGAAGTGAAATCTGGATATGTGTGGTATAAGGCAAGTGTGATCAAGTCTCGGGAACGAGGGAGATTTTATGATTTTATTGTTTACTAATCGTGTAGTCTTCCAAATGGGTCAAGTGGATTTATATGCTTGGATTTTGAAGTATAACTCTAAATTTATATCAGCTAAATGCTTGTTAGTCAATGCGTTATCGCGCTAAGTTTGTTTTGTTCCTTTTGTAAGTGTCTTGGTTATTAAAAAGGTTTTGCTTCGTAAGGATTGTCCGTTGTGTGAACGAGTCATGTCCAAATTTTATAAAAATTGTGTTAAATAGTTTTTAAAGGAGATGACATATCTTTTAGAATGATATTCATTTATTTGAATGACATTTATGTTATAGTTAAAAGCAAAGTTTTGGGCCTATTTTCCGCAAGTGCAAAAGAAAACCTTCAAAAATTGTGTTTCTAAGATTTGGGTGTCACATTGGGTCACCAAAAGTAGGATACATTATCTTGAAGATGTAGGCTAATATTTTTGTAACTAATATGCTTTTGCCTTTGTTATTTGCAGCTTTGAAGTTCTTCAAGATTGCCCCTCCCGCCAAAGAGACTGAGAGCAAGCTTAACTCTTTCTTTCTTATTGACGAGGAAGAAAGGACGTTTTACTTCCAGTCAAGCCTCCAAGAACCATCGCCGTCAGCAGGCTCCGTTATGTCTGGTAAGAAATATTGATATGCTAGTAGAAAAATTTAGGATTAGAGATACTAACCTGTATTTTCGTAGGTAAATTCGCTTCAGTTTTTGTTCTGGACGGTATTGACAGCATGGTCTCCACTCGTAGCACCAAGAAGAAGGAAGCCGCTCCCGTTCCCCAACCTAAACCCGAAAGCAGTCGTGCTAAGGGTTCAAAAAAGAGGAAGACCCAGGCCACCTTCGACTCCTCTCCGACATGTGATCTTGAGTTCAACCAGGTATGTCTTTATAACATATCCTTATATCCTGAAAATATCATATGCTGAGGATATTTTAATCTTAGGCAGGGACTAGGATTGTTATCCTCCAAATTCAACGATCTCCATCATGAACTCCTTGAGGCGAACGCTCGTATTGCCGAGATGCTGAAGATTGGGACTGCTAAGACCAATCTTCTCGACAAGAAGAGCAAGGAGAACGAGGACCTGAAGCAGGAGCTCACTGGCCAGGAGGGAGGTGGTTCACTAGGAGGCAAGTGCTCTGATGAGGATCCAAGAGGTTGCTGAGGGAGCCAAGAAATCCACGGCGATATCGATCTTCCAGTCTCGTCTCAAGATGGCTAAGGAGGCTAAGGATGCTGGTGTCGACACTCCTTTCTAGGATGTGGCTGCTTGGGAGAGAGTTTTGGCTGAGCTTAGTGGTGAAAGTGTGGAGGAGGCTGGTCCGAGTGGAGCAGAGAAGGCAACTGAGGAGGTGGCGATCAAGGATGCGGTGAAGGCGGTTGGTGACGGAGCACTATTGGGCGATGAAACCGGTAAAGAAAAGGCTTGAGCCCAATTTTTTAAGGTTTTTGTGTTTGTGGTTTGTGATGGGCTGTAGTGGTTTGTCAAACAATTTTTATTTTTCTGTCTTGAACAAGTAAGCTTAGGATAATAATATACACGGGTGGAGGCATCTTGGCTTTTCAAGACGAAGCCCATGTTATCCTGGCTTTTTGACATCTGGCATTACTTGGGTGGAGGGATCTTAACTTTTCAAGACGAAGCCCGTATTTTGCCTTTTATTTTCCTGCACTTAATATTAGTAAGGATATAATCTGTTGGCTTTAGCATTGTGTTTTATTTGCATGTTTATTTTAGATAATCCATTTGAATATGTTTTAATTAGAACACGTCTTGTGAAATATTTTTTAAGTTTTTTGAAATAGAATATCTTGAGGATAACATATCCTAAAAATATTTCTTAAACTCTTCATATTTTAGAATAAAATATTCTAAGGATTATATATCTAAAAAATATATTTATAGGTCATGTTATGTATTGAGATAAAATATCTTAAGGATAATAAATCCTCAAATCTAGAGTGTTGATAAATACTTTTAAGAAAATCAGTTTGATATATTTTTATCATAACCTATCCGAAATGGTCTTAAACTTTCTAAAGTAAGATATGTTAAGTATAATATATCTATGAAACATATTCCCAATACAATATTTGAGGTTGGTGTATTGTAGAGAACAAACATGTCCTTAATATGTTTAGAAAAATATCTTAAGGATAACACATCCAGAAAGTATATGTTTAAAACCTCTATAAGTGAGACATGACACAATTAAGCCGAAAGATTATATTTCAAATAAAATGCAAAGGATAGATTAATTATAAAAGTGTACCTTCGCAGATGACAATAAATTACGTCTTGTTCAAGACACGAACACATTCCTACACTTACACACGATGTCCCCAATTTCCGGTGTTTTTATTCACCATGCTTTTGATATTTTCTAAGTTAAAAAACAACTTAGTAACATCTCTATACTTAGCGACCTGGCCGATTCTCGACCTGCTAAAACAAAGTGAGATAATTCTGGCGATAAAGCCTTTTTACTAGCGACAAAGCCTCTTTGCTGGTGACAAGGCCTTTACTTGAGAGACATGAAGATGTCTAAACCTTAGATAAAATTGGGGAAAGTCCCAAACATAAGGACATGAAAATGCCGAAACTTTTGATAACATGAATATGTTATAAACCTTAGATAACATGAAAATGTTATAAACCATATGTGTGACACGTCTGCCACTTATCTTAAGGATTTGATATATAGCCAACAATAGTTGGTCTGGTCCGCCTGCCTCGAACTATATTCGAATCATCGTGCGCTCTAGGCGGGGTGTTACCCAATTCGTTAGAAAGGTGAAGACCTTTAAACCTTAGAAGATATCAAGGATATCTTATTCGTGTGGGAGGTGATCAGCCTCTAACTGTTTTCAAGATAACGTATCCTTAGGATAACTGCAAAACACTAAACTCTTAATGAGGGGTGGGTGTTAGCTTGCTAACACTCCTCCGACGCTTAAGTCAGTAAACTTGATAAAGAGATAAAAGGGTTTAAATATGAAACAACGTAAAAGTAGATCAGGGAACATACCTTTATCCTAATATGTTGAAGATATGAACATACCGGATGAGGATACTAACAGAAATATTCCTTGAGATGAATAGCATTCCAAGCTCTTGGTATAGGAACACCTTCCATAGTGATCAATCTGTAGGCCCCTTTACCTGCTTCTGAATCTATCAAGTAAGGACCTTCCCAGTTTGGAGCTAGCTTTCCATCTGTTGGGTTAGTGGTATTCTGGAATGCCTTTCTTAACACCATGTCCCCTATTTGGAATCTTCGGATTCGAATGTTCTTGTTGTAGGACCTGGCTATTCTTTGTTGATAAGCTGCCATTCTGATTTTAGCAAGGTCTCTGAGTTCATCAATAATGTCAAGGTCTTCAGTGAGGATTTGGTTGTTGGACTCAGTATCTTGGATACTGGTTCTTGCTGTGGGGATCAACATTTCTGTAGAGATAACGACTTCAGCCCCAAAGACCAAAGAGAAGGGTGTTTGACCCGTTGCATTTTTTGAAGTGGTCCGATCAGCCCAAAGTACAAATGGTATTTCTTCAACCCATTTTCCCTTCTTGGACCCCAACTTCTTCTTTAAATTGTTGATGATAATCTTGTTACTAGACTCTGCTTGACCATTAGCTTGAGGATGTACTGGAGTTGAAGTTACCATCTTGATTCCCCAACTTTCACAAAAGTTGGTTGTTCTACTACCGATGAACTGTGATCCATTGTCACAAACGATCTCTGCCGGGATACCAAATCTTGCCAGGATATTGCGCTTGATAAATGAGATCACATCATTTTCTTTAACTTGGACAAATGCCTCAGCTTCGATCCATTTGGAGAAGTAATCTGTCATGGCAAGCATAAAGACTTTTCCACCGGAGCCTTGGGCAGCTTTCCCATAATATACATTCCCCATTTCATAAATGGCCACGGGGATATGATAGGATATAACGGTTCAGCTGGTTAATGCAATATGTTGCTATGTCTTTGGCAAGCATCACACTTCTTGGAGAAATCCATTGCATCTTTCTTCATTGTTGGCCAGAAGTAACCTATCCTCAGTATCTTGGATACTAAGGCTCTGCCCCCAGTGTGGTTTCCACAATCACCTTCATGTATATCCTTGAGAACTTCTTGTGCTTCATGATACTCCAAGCATCTCAAGTATGGACCTGCAAGTGACTTTCTATACAAAATATTATTTAGGATAATATACTGGGTTACCTTCATTCAAAAGGCTTTGGGATTTTCTCTTTCCGGGATCTCGTTATTCTGAAGATATCGCTTTATGGGATTGGTCCATGATGGGTATTTTGATATCATCTGGTATCTTGAGAGCTGATGCTAAATTTGCTAAGGCATCTGCTTCAGTGTTCTCTTCTCTTGGTACCTGTACTATATCAAATGTTTCAAAACACATAGCTAATTGCTTAACTATTTCTAAATATTTTGCTAAGTTTTCTGCATTTACTGCATAAGAGCCATTAAAATGGTTAGCTAATAATAATGAATCAACATAAACTTGAAGATACCTGACCTTCATATCCTTAGCTAATTGCAAACCAGTTATTAAGGCTTCATATTCAGCCTCAATATTAGTAGCCTGAAATTCACAATATATAGATAGAGGTATAATGTCCCCATGTGGCGATTTTAGCAGTATACCTAGACATGTTCCTCTTATGTTGGAGGCACCATCAGTATGCAAGGTCCAACTCTCCTTGAACTCCAATTGCTGAACTTCTTTTTCTACTTCTACAAGTATATCCTGGCTAAAATCAGCCCCAAAGTCGACAAGTGCCTGAGATTTGATGGCTGTCCTTGGCTCATACAAGATATCGTATGCACTAAGTTTAACAGCCCACTTTGCCATCCTACCTGACATTTCTAGTTTTCTCAAAACAGCTTTAATAGGATAGTTAGTCTTTACATGTATAGCATGAGTTTCAAAGTAATGTCTTATTTTAGTAGAAGCCATTATAAGTGCTAAAATTAACTTTTCAAGATAAGAATACCTGGATTCAGCATCTAGTAGACTTTTACTTACATAATATATTGGATGCTGTTGACCTTCATGATCTTTGACGAGGACAGCACTGATTGCATTCCCCGAAACAGCTAAGTACAAAGATAATGGTTCACCATCAACAGGCTTCATCAGGAGTGGTGCTGAGGATAAGTATTCCTTCAGGGATACGAAGGCTCTTTTTTGCTTCTCTCCCCATTCGAACTTTTTATTTTTCCTTAGGATATCATAGAAGTCTTTACACTTCTTTGAAGATCTTGAGATGAATCTGTTGAGAGCCGCTATTCTTCCGGTCAATCTTTGGACATCTTTTACGTTCCTTGGCGATTTGATATCAAGGATGGCCTTGATCTGCTCAGGGCTTGCTTCTATTCCTCTTTTGGTAACCATGTATCCAAGGAATTGTCCTGCTTTGGCTGGATTCAGCTTCATGTTGTACTCATCCAGGATGTCAAATGTTGTTGCCAAGTCTTTGAGATGATCCTCAGACCTCCTTGACTTTACCACCATATCATCTATGTAGACTTCCATCGTGTCCCCCAGTTGGTATTTGAATATCATGTTGACTAGCCTCTGGTATGTTGCACCTGCATTTTTTAGTCCAAAAGGCATTGCAGTATAACAATATATACCTGTGGGAGTCATGAAGGCTGTGTCTTCTTGATCTGATGGCTCCATTTGAATTTGTTGAAATCCTGAGGATGTGTCCATGACGGTTAGCAGTTCATGGCCAGCAGTTGCATCCACCATTGAGTCAATGTGTGGGAGTGGAAATGGATATTTTGGACAGGCCTTATTCAGGTCCGTGAAGTCCACACATACTCTCCACTTTCCATTGTTCTTCTGGACTACAACTAGATTGGCTAACCATTTAGGATATTGGACCTCTCTTATCATCTTGGTTTTGAGCAGCTTCTGCACTTCTTCTTGTATGATAATGTTTCTCTCAGGAGCAAATTTCCTTCGCTTTTGATGTACCGGCCTGAAAGATTTATATATACCATGTTTATGAGTAATTATGGATTTAAAGATACCTGTCATATCTTCATGTTTCCAAGCGAAGGTAGAAGCTCTTTTCTTTAAGAAGGATACCAATCCTTGTTCGATATCCTTAAACATACCCGATCCTATCAAAACTTTGACTTCGGTATCCTGAGGATCCAAGGATACTTCCTTCACATCCTGGTCCCTGGCTTGCAGAACCTCCCCTGGTTGCTTCTGTAATTGCTATGCTTGAGTATGCTTTGTAATCCACTTCATTGATGAAGCATAGCATTCCTTGGCATATTGCTGATCGCTTTCAATCTTAATGACTCTCCATGGGCTTGGAAGTTTCACACATTGATGATAAGTTGAGGATACTACCTTCATGCTGTGGATCCAAGGCCTGCCTAATATCACACTACAACAAGACAATGAGTCAATGACACAGAATTTTTGTAAAGAGTTAGTTCCCTCAATGTATATTGGAAGTTTGATTTCTCCCAATGTATCCTTGGTCTTGCCACTGAATCCTACGAGGACTGAGGATTTTGGGATAATCTCTGTTTCTGGGATATCCATCTTCTTTAAGGCATCTATCTGGATAATGTTCACAGAGCTTCCTCCATCCACGAGTATCCTACGCATAAAACAATTAGCTATACATAAAGTAATGACTAAACCGTCATGGTTGGAATCCAAAAGGTCACATCTATCCTCCTCATCGAAGGATATGATCTTTGAGTTGTTAACGTGGAAGTACGGAGAGGTCTTTCTCCGTTGTCCATCTTTGTTTCTTTGGAACGCTTCTTAGCTGCTGAATACAAGGTTCCACAGATGTCAGATCCTCCCGAGATAAAGGATACGACTTTAGCTTCGGGTGGTAGAGAAGGTGCACTTTCACGTACCTTGACAGGATCCTGGCTTTTGTTCTTGTTTCTTCCAAATAGTTCCTTTAGGTATCCTTTGCTGAGAAGGTATCCTATCTCCTTCCGAAGTTCTATACAATCGTCAGTGCGATGGCCAAAGTCTTCATGGAATGCACACCATTTGGACTTGTCTTTGCTGGATCTTGGTTTCTCATTTTTCTTGTGCCATCTGGCTTTGTCACCTAAATCCTGCATTGCACATATTACACCACCAATATCAATATTAAAACAATATTCAGAGATTTTAGGATACTCCTCATCGTCTTCGTCTTCTTCCATGGCGTTTATCTTGGAGGTTTTTTGTTTGGAATAATGCTTGGGCCTAGAGAACTTCTGTGTAGAGTCTGACTTCCTGTTGGTAGATTTGTACTTCGAGATAGCCAAACTTCCAAGAGCCTTCTTATCATCCTCTAGCCGAATGTATCTTAACGCTCTGTTTCTAACTTCATCAAGATTCCTGGATCGAGTCATGACAAGATCGTCATAAAAGGATGAATCCTTCTTCAACCCCATCTTGAGAGGTTCAACAGCAGCCGCCATGTCAAGGTTGGGGATGTCCAAAGCTTCCCAGCTAAATCTAGTTATGTAATCCCTTAAAAATTCATTATTATGCTGAACAATTCTATATAAATCACCTGTCATTTTCTCAAAACATCTACTACTAGAAAATTGATTATTGAATAAGTTAATCAAATGAGCAAATGAAATAATAGTGTTGGAAGGAATCCTCAATAACCATTTGAGGGCCGGTCCCGTTAATGTAGAACCGAATCCCTTGCATAGGCAAGCTTCCTTGATGTCAATGGGGATGGGGTTGATCTCCATACCTTCTCTATACTGAGCTAGGTGTTCCTCAGGATCCGTAGTGCCATCGTACAGCTTCATGTTGGGTGTCTAGAACTTCTTGGGGATCTCCACGTCGCATATAGGCCAAATGAACCTGGATAACCTGTGGCTACCTGCGGGAACTTCAGCTATGGGACGGATTATCCCAGGGATATTGGAAATCATGTGACATTTGAGCCAAAACAAGGTACACCTCAGTACGTATTTACTGATTAAGCAAATAAACGCCTTTTGCGTAACAAACGAACGATTAACCGTACGGGTCGGGTTATGACCCAGATATCTCGGGGGGCCATCTATAAGTGATATACGATCTACACAAGCTAAAATATTAGAAATATGGTCTTAGTTTGATAGCAAACAAGTTAAACGAAAACATGCTCGTTTAACTACCCGCTATAGATTTAAACGCAAAAGATAGTTACAAACCAAGCATTGTATCATCCGTTAAGCCAAAAAAGACTTACCAAACACTTAATTGAAATGTTTTAAGCGATCCATGAAAATATTTTTGATTTTTACAAATATATAGTATGTTTTTATAATTTTACACAAAACTAGCTGAAAAACACTCGTTTTCGCGCTGTTTAACGCACCCGATAAGTTTTTCGCGCCAAAAACCGAACCCGAACTAAATTTAGACCGGGCTTTTCGTATTTGGGCTTGATAAATCAGAAACTTGGGCTAAAATGGGCCCATGGAGTTCCGGCCGCAGCCGCCACCCCACCCCGCCTTTATTTTCCTTTCACATATAAACTAGATTTTACATATTTTCACACAATTTTCCACATTCAACTTCTGGAACTCTTCTTCTCCTGCCAAAACCAGCAAGAAACAAGGTAAAGAGGTCTTAAATAATCGATTTTCGGCTTGTTTAAACTCGTTTAACAACATATAAACATGTCTTGATTGTTAAAAATCATAGTTAACCATGTAAAACTCACAAAAATCATTCAAAAACATACTTTGATGTTAAACCTAGTTTCAATTCAGAAACATAAAATTTTTTGGCCATAAACACGGATTAAAGGGTTGAAACGGCGTTTTTACGGTTCAAAAGTTTGTTTTTGTGCACTAGCCGAAACCCTAAGTTAAGGGCTGTTTTGATGATGAAATATTGCTTGGTTTGTGATATAGGACTTGTATCTAGCTTTCATAGAAGCACAAGAACCTGAAAACTTGATTAGAAAGTCGGAAACGAGCCAAACTCGCTAAGGTAATGCCGAAACACTCGCTTACGGGTTGTTTAGGTTAAGGTTGTGATGTACATATTGTTAGGCCTTGAAATTTTGCAGGGATGTCAGCGACCATGTCAATGAGTCCCTGTTTAAATTTGGTAATTTTTCGACCATCCGAGAATATTTGGCGAATTTATTACCAAATTGGGACGTTTATTTGGGAAAAATAGCTAAAATACTTCAAAAATTATAAACATTTTCTGGGAACTCAGATTTGATGTATTTTGATTACATATGAATTTTGGGATCATTTGGAGAAGTCTAAAGATGTTTTGTGTATATGCGTTCATGTTAATTTTTATAGTCGAATTTGGGCCGAAAAAAATATCGCACGAACTTTTTACATTTCGAAATTGATACAGGTTGTTTTGGGACATGATAATTCAGGAACTTTTTTGGAATTTTTGGAAATTGTTTGGGGTAAACGGACGATTTTCAGGCGAAATATAGCTGATAAAATGAATTTTTATAAATTAATAAATCAGTAATTAATTCCAGAAATATTTTTATAAAAATCTACATATTTTAATTGATAAGTGGCTAAATTTTCATAATTTAATGATTAACGGTTAATTAATTATGCTAATTTGAATATTAAACAAATTCAGTTTTTTTAAAAACCGGGAAATTCGCGACTAGCGAACCTGCAGGAATATCAAAACACCAAGAGTGATCAAAAATCATATTTTTGGACTAATTAAGTAAAAATAAGAACTTTTCTATGAAAAACCTGGACAATCCGGATGGATTGTGCTCGTTTCTTCTTAAATCAAACTGAATAAACGGAAACGCGCCCCGTGGCTAATTCGGGACCCCAGTATGTGATCCTTCTTTATAACTTAATCATTTTATTAACCAATACATTTACCCAAGCTTATTTTCCCATAACTAATTTCTGAACGCGTAAACGAACAACTTGGCCCAACTGAGAAAACGGGAATCTGAGCCAAGTTCAGTTTTAAATATTAGACATTGAACAACATCACAACCTAAGCCTATTGCCACTTTTTGGGCATTGCAGATATACCCAGATTAGTTATACAGCCTAGTTTAGTATTGAGATTATAATAATATTAAAATATTAATATTATTATAATATTCATTATAGGAACTACTGATAAGCGGACCGAACAAACTATGAGCTGATACAGTACTGATTATCTACTAAACAGAGAGTTTCATGACCCCACTTTTAAACTGTTTTACAAACTTTTGGGGTGAAAAGCATGTTTGATTACATATACATACCTGAAACATGTATTGATGTGAATTATCTAAGTGCTAACACACGAAAGTCCCCACGATCACAGTGATTAACTTCGAGCCAGTAGCTTATGAATAGTACTATTGGTTTGACAAACCCAAACGGAATCAGCCTGGTTTCCGTGTCACATAGCGCCGTTTGCACATGACCATATTTATACAAACAGGCTATGTAGTGTTAGACATAGCTACCGGGACATGTTGTGGGCGGAAAGGGGCCACAGTGGTTGATGGAGCGTGGGAAATGGATGCACGCAGCACATACAGTCAAGGCTTCACTGTAGCTTAGCATAATTACATCATTTACATACATACATACTTATTTCATGATTACAAGTGTTAACTTGTGAATACTCATTACTGTTTTCTTGAAACTCATGAAACTCACCAACTCTAGTAGTTGACCCGTTTTAAATTGCTTTTCAGGTGTACCTAAATCAGAATGATTTGGTGATCTGTTACTTGCCCAAGGTGTGTGGTTGATGCTATGTGAATAGAGGCAAGGGTGTTAGTAGTAAGAACGTTTAGTTAACGAACTAGTTTTGTTTGTATCACCTAGACTGTAAAACAATGATAGAACAAAGAAATGTAATATATTGTAAATTAGTTTGTAATGTTTCTTTATAAACAATGTGTTGATACCAGAGGTGTCCGTTACATTCCCGTTTTACGCTTCCGCATTGTGCTAGTCGGGGTGTGACAATCATATCCTTCATTTTCTGCAATTCCCTGGCTATCTCGGGGGATATCCCCTTATCCTTCACAGATTCACGGTTAGTGTACAAATTAGCATTAAGTAAACTGTTACCGAGGTTGTGGTTAGGTCTCTGCTATCCTGAGCCTTGACGGCTAGTTCCTCCATTGAGGGTATCCTCAGGATAAGGTGATGTCTGCATAGGGATGTCATCTCCAACATGCACTTCAGAGGACAACATGGGAGATCCTGACGAGAATATGCTGGCTAGAATGGTTGAACGAGGCTGCATGTTAATGGATTCTAGCCTAGATGGTCTGGGTAACTCTGAGGATACCGGAGGATGATTTCCCTAGTATCCTGACTGCTGTTGAGACGGAGTCCTTGTTGATTGTGTCCTCAAGGATCCGGGATTCTGAAGGATAGTTGATCCTGGAGGACCAAAGTCAATAGCCCTAGGCATGATTGGAGTAGGCTCCTGCCCTGGTTTTTTCGTGATCCCTTCAATCTCCTTAAATAGACTTGAGTTGGTTTTCTCTTGCAGCTCCATGTGATTTTTGACCTGTTTCATCAAAGCAAAAATATCACTATTAGAAATAACCGGATCTACCCGTGTAGAGTTTCCCGGGTAAGGTGGAAGTTCTCCTCGGGGCTGCGTGTTCTTCTTTGGTATTGGTGGAGGTCCAGGGTTGACACTTGAAGCAGTGGTGACCACCGGAGCAAAAATGGAGCTGATTTTTGGTTGTGAGGCCATGATGAAGGGATGAAGGTAATTGAGAATGAAACAAACGGTTTTGATGGATTAAAGCACCGATTGCCCCACGGTGGGCGCCAAATTATTTTGGTTAATAATTAACAAATGTGATTTTACAACCAAATTATTAAATGGGACTTGGTGCTTGCTTGAAATGAATGTAAAACTTGCTAGAACACAGAGATTTGTTGCGAGGAAAAAACTCGTAATCCTGAGTATAACAAGAAAAAAACCCCGGATGGTGAAAACTATCACCACCAGTTTATTAATAACAAAAAGTGGTTACAAATGGTGGAGCTCAAACTGGATCGTGTTACAGTATGCGAGTACTAGTAAGTCTCATGTGCTAAGAGTGTGTGTGTGAATTGATCCTGGTCTAGCTCTATTTATAATAATTAAAAAGAAGCTAACAACATTGCCTACAATTTAGGAAACAAAAGACTAAATCCAATTAGCCCCCCTACTTTTCCGGGAATAATTGATTCCTTCCATTTAGCCACATTTCCTTTTTTACCACGTCCTATTAATAGCAAGCCCGAGTCTTCAGGGAATCATCATAAATCTCTCGACTGCTTGCCTAGGATACTGAAAATCAGATCCCTAACACTAGGGATAAAGGATCCTTACCTCTGAGAGCTGGTCAAACACATGTTGGGTGCCATGGACTTCAACTTCAGGATCCCTCTGCCTCTTCCCACTAGCCTTGAAGCGTGTCATCGCGGTCTTTGGTGGATCAAGGCTGGAGCCCTTCATAGGTTTCTTCTCGGTGGAGCGGGAGGAGATTAGGCTGTCAACATCTTCTAGCTGGAACTGACCCAAGAGATTCTTGGAGGGCTTGTTTCCTGACTTCTGAGCACCTGCACAAAAATATCAGAAAAAGATAAGTTTTTCTTGGCCTGTTACCTTTCTATTTGTCCAATATCTATAATTAAATGCAAAAGTCTAACTTACTCGACATGGTTTCAGAGGAACTTACAATTTTCTCGCTTGATTCGCCCAATGATTCTTCACTCACGATCTTGAAAGTCCTATCGAAGGGGTCCAAAGACAGGAATATCTTCGCCCTCTTGATCCCGTCTAAGTCAGCAGCAAGACTTGAGAAATTGGAGACTTCATAAAGAACAACATGTTTATAATCAGTATGCAGAGGATCACATATTCTCTGGATCCACTATCCTACCATTGAGGATCCAATGAGTTGGTAGGGAATTCCCATTCGGGATGGAGTCTCCTAAAACAAACAAGAACTGATTCTTCCAACTCTGGTCAATATATGACATCCCACATCGATTGGGGAGGAGAACTAAGCCTTCTTTATAAGGAAATGGATACCTTCCCCATCATAACGCATTTTGGGCGCTTAATGGTAGTGGATGAGAGGAGAATTCCATATTTAAGCGTGCTCAGGTGGAAGTAGTATTAGGATGGATGATCTCCTGGGAAGTCTTCACCTGGGCAACCAAAAGCAAATCCGTGAGGCGATGGTGGTACGTCACGGCCAAAGCCGACAATATTATGGTGCGGCGGTAGCTGGGCTGTTACAGATGATATTAGAACCAGGGCCGGATCGGTGGTGCCCGGTCCCACGAGGACGCTGGACCGCTAAGGGGGTGGATTGTGACATCCCACATCAGTGAGGGAGGAGAACTAATCCTTCTTTATAAGGAGGTGGATGCCTTCCCCATCATAACACGTTTTTGGCGCTTAATGGTAGTGGATGAGAGGAGAATTCCACAGCTAAGTGTGCTCAGGTGGAAGTAGTATCAAGATGGGTGACGTCCTGGGAAGTCTTCACCAGGGCAACGAAAAGCAAATCCGTGAGGCGATGGTGGTACGTCCCGGCCAAAGCGGACAATATTATGGTGCGGCGGTAGCTGGGCTGTTACACATTATGAGTGGTTTTATTGATTGGAAGAGGCTAAGAGGGTTTGCTATTGAAGACAAATCTACTGGAGCCATGGTTACGAGGCTGTACAAGTAAGACAGAGCTAGAAGAGTGAAGTCAAGATTCTGTTCTGCAATCAATCTTTCAATGGTGTGCAGAGTTCTCCGCATCATTGGTATAGCTTGGATATAGCTCATACCAGTGAACGAGAAAAAGGTCTCTGTTAGGTCAGGGAAGGGGTAAGAAAAACCAAGTAAAAACGGATGTGTAGGAAAGCAAACCCAATCACTGTTGATGTAGTCGCTTTTGATTTGTGGATCGTAGGGTCCGAATACGGTACCTTCAGGAAAATAGTGGGAAATGTTATGGGTTTCTTCATTGGTGAACTTACAAATCTCGGAGGTTGGATCTTTGAGAAGGTTTTGGCTTTGGAGTTCAGGAACAACCTCCCTCGCTCGAGCCAAATGAGGCTTTTGAGTTTCTTTTAGGCATTGATGAAGATTGCGAGAAAAGATTTGAATAAACGAAGGAAATAATCAAGAGAGAAAAAGAAGGATACCTGATTATAATCGCTGGAATATCTCTTTTAATCCGATGAAAGGGGAGTTATAACAGTGTGAAGCCTATTAAATAGGGATAATGATGCGGTGGCAGGCGACAGTCACGTCATATTATCGCCAACGGTTATGATTCAAAATTCTAGGGATAAACATGACAGTTGTTTCCTATTCACACCTATCATGTTGGGGGCGATTGTTAGGACCAAGATCTTTGATCCTTGAACATCAACTATCCTTGGCATTCGCAGACATCTATCGCCAGGACTAAGGATCCTATATGGTTCAAGGATCCTCAACAGTTGACTTCAAATATGTGTTAATCTGTTTTTGCAGGTGTTGAAACGTGTTTACCAGCAAGCCTATTTTTCTGGAAGATATACTTTACCAAGTCTTCCCAGCTCATCCTCACTCGTAAACGGTCATGAAGAAGTGGTAAACAAACGTGGCCGAGCTTATAGCAAATTAGTTAGTATCCGTTGAGAATTATCGTATATATAAACAACTGAATTATGGTTGATCACACACACAACACTCTTAGCATACTTAGAATCCTCTGCGTACTTGTTAACACTTTGTAATCACGATCAGCTTTAATTTCCAACCTTTGTAATCTTCTTTGAGTTTAATATAATTGGTAGTGATAGTTTTCACTACCCGAGGTTTTTGTGCCGGAGGTATACTAGTTGCCAAGGGCTTTCCTCGTATAAATCTCATTGTTCATCCTTTACAATTGTTACTATTTCTCATTTCATTCATACAAGCATCAAACCTCACAAACGAATTTGTTTACTTGATCCTTAAATCGATTTTTAACCAAAACAGGAATAAAGTTATATTTTGAAACCGGTGCTTCGTAAATATAATAAAAACCTTATATTAGTAATAAACTTTTTTTATATAATATTATATTATAATCCTTTTTCGTTAAACTTTATAATTCGATTATTTTCATATTAGAACTGTCGTTAAAATCCGTAATTCGCAAATATTATTTCTCCTTATAATAGTGTTAACTTATAATTCAAATTCTAGCTAAAATAATAGTTAATTAATTTAGTTCGTTAAAAATTCCCTTAAAGTTAAATATAATATTATCCCGTAAAATACATTTAAATAATGCTTAATCCTAAAATTTAATAGTTAACTTTTTCAACCCCGTTAGTTAGATTTTGTTATTGTTTTAATTATAGTTCGAGAAGTTCAATCGTTTCGGGTTCTTTACCCCACTTTCGGTTGCTTTAGGGTTTCGTTTCTCGTTTATCATCTACTTTAAAGTTGAGTTTCTCACACCCCCTTTTAAAAGTTTTTTGTATTTTTGGGGGTAGCATATGTATTTTATTACAAATTCAAAGTATTATGATTTCACTTACAAACTACAATTCACTATATGGACTTGTGTGTTACTTGATTACTTGCTCGAATTTACTTGCGTGTGGTAGCCTCAATAAGTATGATCATACGCTCCCATTTGCACACAAGACCATTTTGTTATGACTGGAAAAGGGCCTCATTATCCGAGTATGTTGGTCGTTACTAACTGTAAAGGACCTTACGTGCGTGATTATCCAAGTATGTTGGTTGATACCAACTGGAAAGGACTTTACTTGCTCGTTTATCACTTGTTCATGAATTATACGGTTTTATGTATTTATATCAAACTGTGTGAACTCACCGACTATTCATATAGTTGACATTATTTTATGAATATGCTATAGGTACTGTTAGTAGAAGATGACACACGGGGAAGACACTAGACTTAGGTTATTTAAACCAATTGACGAACTGTTTAGTTGTATCTATTTTCCTTGTAATTCTTAATTTAAACTTGTGTACTTGACTTGTAAATTAATTAATGATAATATTGCCACTTAATAGTGTCACATGTGTTTTGAGCAATCTGTACATCGCACTCGGGCGTTTCCGCTTTAAGCTGGGGTGTTACAGAGCTCGAGCTAGACTAGGCTCGAGCTCGGCTCGTTTAAGTTACAAATAGAGCTCGAGCTAGAGCTCGGCTTTTTCGAGCTCGAGCTAGAGCTCGGCTTTTTCGAGCTCGAGCTCAGCTTTTTCGAGCTCTATTTTCAAAGCTCGAGCTCGGATCGGGAGTCGGTTTTCAAGCTCGAGCTCGGCTAAGGCTCGGCTCGCTTACTATTTATCAATTATTTTTTATTTGATAATAATTATTTTTATATATTTTTTTCTATTATAATTTTATGTATAAAATAATATATATTAGTTAGTTATTATTATATAATTTTCGTAACATTATATGTTATGTATTAATCATTAGTTATTAAATATATATTTTAAAAATTATATAAATGACAGGTTCGTTTAGGCTCACGAGACGACTCGAGCTCGATAAGTGAAGCTCACGCTCGAACTCGTTTATTAAACGATCTTACTTTTAGGCTTGAGCTTGGGCTCGAGCTTGATTAAGTTCGGCTCGATCAAGCTTTTTAATGAGCTGATTTCGAGTAGCTCGCGAGCAACTCAGCTCGTTTGCACCCCTATGTGACATTTATAATTCTTTAAATTGTTAATATTTGGTAAAACTGTTAATAAATTGTTTTATGGAAATCAAAATTAATGGGATATGATTACCAAACATTAAATGAGATTTAATTATTTGTTACCTATTTCCAAATGGGTGCCTATCAAACCTTCCGTTTGTTCTATACAAACTAGAAGATTAGAATGTGAACTGTGTAACACCCGTCTTTTGAGAATATTAGATAAAGGAAAGTTTTATTATTAAATGTGTGTCGTTATTTAACTTGTTAAGTGATAATGGGTTTGAGTGATATGCTTAGAATAAAAGATGGACTAAGGGATGGTAATGGGCCTTAAGGTCCATTGGCTTGGGGGTATATAAACACCCTTAGACCTCACTAAAACCCTAAATATATTCATTCTCCATCTCCTACCCCATTTCACACACTCAAACACACACACACACACATGCTCTCCTCCTCTCATCAGATCCGAAAACAAAGGGAAACAAGGTGATTTTGTGATCTAGCATCATCAAGCAACAACAAACACATCTAGGATCCACGGTTCGGTCCAGATCCAAACCAAACCTTAATCCTATAAGGTAGGTTTTGTTAAAAAGGGCAAATTTTAGATACCGCTTGGTCCTAAGATTTGATATGAAGGCAAATCTGACCTCGTAGTGGTAGAAAAACATGAACTTGGTGAAAAAAAAGTTCACGGTTCTGATTCGAATCACATTGCACAGAAATGCGATGCGATTAGTTTCAAGAAATGCGATGCGATTCGTTTGCATATGCGACGCAATTGGTTTGCATATGCGATGCGATTGGGTTCATATGAGATCAGAATGGTTGTAAAACTCAACTTGACTTGTTTTTTTTATGAATTTTTGATAAAGGCTTATTACGAAAATAAAATTTTTCCAAACTGACCTGACAGCTCGACCCCAGCCAGGGGCTCTGGCCCTTGGACCCTGCTAGGGGCTACCGCCCCTTAACCCCGCTGCCAGGGTGTGTTGCCCCCGAACCCCCGTTCGTTATGGACTTCACTAACCTAGAAGTATGACTTTTTTAGAAGTGGTTAATTGATTATAACTATTACACAGTTAGTCGTGCACAGCTAAGAAAGGGTATCACAATTAACTTGAAAAGACACCGACTTCAGGTGAGTTTCTAACCCCATTTCTCTTATATGTTTTTGGGGCTGTGTGCATACTCCTATGTGATTAATTAATACACTTATTCTAAGTGGTAAGTGTATGCCATACGAATGTTTATAAATGATACTTGTTTGGTATAGAAAGAATTATGGGTATGTACGAATATGTATACGAGAATATATATAACTAAATGTATGTATGGTTGTATGGAAAAGAATGTATGGTGTGTATGGTTTTATGTCAAAGAATGTATGGTTTGTACGGTTGAATGGTTAAAGGGTTGCAAACCCTGATAATATCTGCGAAGAATAAAGGGTCTCAAACCCTAATAATATATGCGAAGAGTAAAGGATTGCAGACCCTAACAATATCTGCGAAGAGTAAAGGGTTGCACACCCTAATAATATCTGCGAAGAATAAATGGTTGCAGACCCTAATAATATCCGCGAAGATTACAGGGTGGTAGTCCCAAATAATATCTGCGAAGATTACAAGGCAAAAGGCTCTTTAAAACATAGAACGATTATTTATGTACTAAATAATGAAATTAAGTTAAAGTATGAAAGTACGAATGTATGAAAGTGTGAATGCATGTAAGTATGTTTGAATGAAAGGTAAGCAGGTTAAGTAGGTAACATGTATCTTCGGATACATATATGTAAGAATGTGAATGTAATGTTGTTACCTGATTAACTAGAACTCACTCAGCGAGCTGACTTTTAGTATGCACGCAGGTATATAGGTTAATGGATCTGGTTTGAGGATGGCACATGGTATGGACTGAGAGGTTAGCATCTTGAGAAGAAATTATGAAATTTTATGTTATGTTTAAGAAAAGTTAACTTCTGTAAAGACAAGATTTGATGATTTGAAATATATTGGTAGATGTTTTATGATTCTGCGAAAAGTTTTAATTAACTCTGATATTTAGAACTGTGTTTATGAGTAAATCCGACACCCAATATCCCTCCGGGATCGGGGCCTTACAGTGTGAAGCATCAAAGGATTTTACAAAACTTGAGTTTTGGACATTCAAAAATTATCTTTAAATTGATTATATATATAATTCCATGAAGCCAGCAACTGAACTAATTATATTAGATTTCTAAATAACAACAAAAAGAGGTCAAGATGATACAAATACTTAGTTTACATGAATTAAACCGCTACACATACCTGATCACATGAAGAGTATTTGAAGAAACATGAAATGGATTTGACCTAATAAATGATGAAGACCCCTTATATTGGAACTCCATGGCTACCATCATGAAACCCTAACCATATTGGGCCAGGCCCGGTTAGGGGTTACCTCCACAACCCCCAGCCCATTGGGCATTGGTTAGTAAACAATAATAATATAACAAATATAATGTACAACATAATAAGTAAAAGGTCGTATGTAAGGCCCCGTTACCGGTAGCCCTACTTTCGTGTTGGATTTACTCATAAACACAGTTCTAAATATCAGAGTTAATTAAAACATTTACGCGGAATATAAAACTTTCATAAAACATTACATAATTCATAACTTGTCTCAAAACATCCTTTGTCTTTCAACATTAAAGCATTAAAATTAAAACATCATAAGTCTTCAGATGCCAGACTCTTGTTCAATGCCACGTGTCTCCTCAAGCGAGCTGCCTCATCCTACTCACCTGCGTGCATACTAAAAGTCAGCTACGCTGAGTGAGTTCTAGTTAATCATACACTATACAATACACATAAACTTATATTCTTTCATTCATACTTTCATACTTTCATACTTCCATTCTTTCATACTTTCATTCTTTCTTTTGTATTAACTTACCTTCATATCTTACGTTATAAAGAGCATTACGCCCTACATTCCTCGAGTATTATTAGGGCTCGGTACCCTCCTTCCTCGAGTATTATTAGGGCTCGGTACCCTCCTTCCTCGAGTATTATTAGGGCTCGGTACCCTCTTTCCACGAGTATTATTAGGGCTCGGTTTCCCTCTTTCCACGAGTATTATTAGGGCTCGGTTTCCCTCTTTCCTCGAATATTAGTAGGGTTCGGTTCCCTAGTTCTCGAATATTAGTAGGGTTCGATTCCCTCTTCGTTACCATACAACCATACATCATACCTCGAGTATTATTAGGGCTCGGTACCCTTTTCGTAACCATACAACCATGCAACCGTCATTTCCTTCTTTTATTAACTTTATCACGTTCATACACATAAGCATACATATCATACTTACCTTATACTTAGCGTTACAACCTGACAGTACGTGCAATATCCGAAGATCGTTCACGTACCATCAAGCAATCATTCATACATATCACATCATTCACATAAGGCATACACTTATCTCTTAGGATAAGCGTATTAACAAACATATCGAGTATGCACACAGCCCCGAAAACATAACACATAAATGGGGCTAGAAACTCACCTGAACACGGTTACGTTCACCGTTAATCGTAATCCCTTTCTTCAGTTGTGCACGGCTGACTGTATAACAAGTATACGTATCAATTAACTATCACTTCTCATAATGTATTTCTATCTTTATATGACCCACAACAAACGGGGGTCCGGGGGCAGCGCCCCTGGCAGCGGGGTCTAGGGGCGGCAGCCCCTAGCAGGGTCCAAGGGGCAGAGCCCCTGGCTGGGGTCGAGCTGGAAAAATTTTATTTCCACTAACTGTCTTAACACATTTTTCATTAGATTTTTAATTTATTTTCTAAACGAACTTGACTTTAAGCGAAGTTAAACCTTAGGCGAACTTAGCTTTAGGCGAAGTTATCAGGCGAACTTGGCTTTAGGCGAAGTTAAACCTCAGGCGAAGTTACCTCTAGGCGAAGTTATCAGGCGAACTTGGCTTTAGGCGAAGTTACCAGTTAGGCGAACTTGGCCATAAGCGAAGTTACCAATTAGGCGAACTTGGCCTCAGGTGAAGTTATCGCTTTAAAGGCGAAGTTATCGCTTTGAAGGCGAAGTTGCCCAGTTGCAGGCGAAGTTGCCCAGATCAGCCACGGCTTTGATTTCTGTCCAGCATTTTGGGCGATTTTAACACCCTTGTTATGGTTCGACATCACCCACTACGTTTCCCAACCATTTTCGGTCGTATATACGCTATAAAGCTCGGATCTTTAAACTTCAAATATCAAGAATCATACCTTTTTGAGCTTGTTCGGATCTCGTTTACTTGTTAATCACAACTAACCGCTCTCTCTCTCTCTCGGATCTGCCCGGTTCTTCCCTCGGCCGGCGGCGAAGTTGTGTGGTGTGTGTGTGTTTTTTTTTTGGAGTGTGTTAGAAAAGTGATAGAATGAAAGATATTTTTGGGTTTAGGGGGTATTTATATCCCTTAAATCCCATGGACCTAAGGCCCATTCTCATTTAACCCATCTCAATTAATCCAAGTCCATGATCCGCTCCTTACTCGATATTAAGTAATTAACGCGAAATCACTAAACATAACTTTCTTTATTCAACATTAAAATTTTAGGATGTTACATCGTACCGGGTTATTTAGGACCCTACCTCCACAAGTCCCCCAATCCAGTGTTGCTCCTGGGTGTGCAAGCGGTTAGGTGGAGTTCTGGACTTGTTAGGAGTGCTCGTAAGGTTTTTCCTACCCGGTGCTTCCCAAAGGTAATTTTTTGCATATATGTCTACTTTGCTTCGGGTTGTAAGAGGATTAAAATTATGATGGCGTGTTGAGCGGAGCAGGGCGCGTCCGGCCTTGTATTCGGCGCGAGGCCGTATGGGTTTATAAGGATTCCCAACCTTTATATTCGGCGTGTAGCCGTGCGGGTTTATAAGGATTCCCAACCTATATATTCGGATGTCTTCCATCCTTAGGCGAATTATGAGGTGTGCCCAACCTAATATTCGACGCATAGCCGTGTGGGTTTATTAGGATTCCCAACCTATATATTCAGATGTCTTCCATCCTTAGGCAAATTATGAGGTGTGCCCAACCTAATATTCGGCGCGTAGCCGTGTGGGTTTATTAGGATTCCCAACCTACAATTCGGATGTCTTCATCCTTAGGTGAATAAGGTGTGCCCAACCTAATATTCGGCGCGTAGCTGTACGGGTTTATAAGGATTCCCAACCTTTATATTTGGATGTCTTCCATCCTTAAGCAAATTATGAGGTGTGCCCAACCTAATATTCGGCGCATAGCCATATGGGTTTATAAGGATTCCCAACCTATATATTTGGATGTCTTCTATCCTTAGGCGAATTATGAGGTGCGCCCAACCTAATATTCGGCGCGTAGCCGTATTTTCATTAATATAAGCACTTAATAACATTTTGTACAATTTTTTTCATGCAAATCTTATATACTCAAACTTTTCGTTTTGTTTTATTTTGTTTGTTATACAAACCAAAATCAATATAGGCGAAAAGTTTGAGGTTTTTGTAAAAAAACTTGTGAAATAATTCACTTACTTGCAGAACTTGTAACCAAGCATGTGCTATTGTTAGCGTTCCGGGACTTGGCCTCAATTATTCCACGCCTCTGACGCAAGACCTTTTTTTATTTTTTTTTTGAACCGACATCAACTGAATGCAAGGATCTTCCATAGCAAACTTCAACACTTGTTATACTTGTAATAAACCTAGAGGGGTAGAATGTCAATAGCTAAACCCTTACTTGGTAGAATGTCAATACCAAGGGGGTAGATGCAAAAGTTTAGGAAATTAATTCCTTTTTGTTAGAAAACCTGTAACTTTCACGTGTCACTCGTTTCCATATTTTGCCTTTCCTCTTTCCAATTCTTCTTTTTGTTTGAAAATCTGGGTTATACACAAAAGAGTATCACCATAAAGAACATCATTGTGGCGGGTTGACCATCAAAACATTTTGTTGGTTCGTGGTGTGATCCGCAGTGATCGAAATTGAACTTTTGGAGGCTGTAAGAGACCCGCGAAGGCTGGAGTTAACCCACTGGAGCATGTTCATCACTCACGGCTGTTGTAGTTGATCCATTAGCCCGCACATGCGATCCGCGGTGACCGCGGGTGTCGGAAACGATGGTGCTCCAGAGTATCTATGTCATCCGCGGTGACTAGTTGTGACCCACTGGCGTTCGTGAGTGAACCGCGACATTCATAAGAGACCCGTGGCGGGGGAGTTGGTGTGCGGACGCATGCATGGCGGGGTATGCATGTTATGCGTCCGCGGTGTTGGGATTGACTCCTCGGAACCCTGCTCACGTCACGCCGAAACAAAAGGTAACCCGTCGAAGCTTGGGTCACGGGTCGTAGAAGCCAGAAACGAGACTCGCAGCTTTGTTCGAAATTTACCCGTTCGTAGATATTCTCCCTACCATCAGAGGCAGGAGGCGCTCGGCCCGCGGCGCGTGCATGCGGTCGGCGGTGACGGGAGTGAATGTTACTAACGGGTCCATAATTGACACGCCAGATTTTTGACGTGGCTACAGATGCCCAAGCTTTCAATAGGCTGCGGAGGGGCGTCGTTTTGATCCACTGACTTGCATGAGTGACCCGAGAATGTTTATAGGTGACCAACGACGTTCATAAGTGACCCGCGGTGATAGGTATTCATCCAGCGGAGAGTTGATTCGCGGTGCACGCATGCATGGTGGTGGAGTGTTGATCCGTGGTGCGCATGCATGGCAACGGAGTCTTGATCCTTGGCGGCGCATATATGGAAGCGAAGAATTGATCATGGCGGTGGAGTGTTGATCTCAGGTGGCATGCATGAATGGCGACGAAGTGGATATGTGGATGCGCATGCATGTGACGGACCCGTATGGGGTTTTCGTGTGAAACCAAGGGCATGGTGTCGTCTTTCGACCTCATACAATACTATTTTTGACCCGCATGTTATCGTCTTCTGACCCGCATTGGGTTTTCGTGTGAAACCAAGGGCATGGTGTTGTATTCCGACCCGCATGATAATTTCGGCGCGGAACCAAGGGTATGGTGTCGTCTTCCGACCTCATATGATATTATTTTTGGCCCGCATGGTATCTGTCTTCCGACCCGCATGGGGTTTTCGTGTGAAACCAAGGGTATGGTGTCGTCTTCCGACCTCATACGATATTATTTTTGACCTTCATGGTTTCATCTTCCGACCCGCGTGGGGTTTTCGCTTGGAACCAAAGGTATGGTGTCGTCTTCCCACCCGCATGGTGGTTTCGGCATGGAACCAAGGGTATAGTGTCGTCTTCCGACCTCATACGATACTATTTTTGACCCGCGCACATGGTGTCGTCTTCTGACCCGCATAGGGTTTTCGCGTGAAACCAAGGGCATGGTGTCGTCTTCCGACCCGCATAAAAGTTTCGGCGTGGAACCAAGGGTATAGTGTCGTCTTCCGACCTCATACGATATTATTTTTGACCCCATGGAGTCGTCTTCCGACCCGTATGGGTTTTCGCGTGAAACCAAGGGCATGGTTTGGAATTGAACCATGAGAAAATGCAAGTGGTGCGTGTTCGCCTGCATTTGTATATGGCATGCGAAAGAATAAGTTATCCCGTGAGAACTTCAGTCACAGCCCGCGGAAATCTGAAATGACCCGCGGGAGCTATACTTACGCCCCGCGGAAGATGTAAAAGGCCGTACCGGAGCTTTACTCGTGGATGACGAAAAGGACCCCCGAAAACATTTGTAGTTCATGGTGACCCGTTATGTGGGGGAGGCATGTCAATCCGCGGTGGAGGATGCTAGCCCGCTAGTCCGCTTACATGACCTGCGATGGTTGTTCTAGGCATATCTCTGGTTGCGCTAGAGGGTGCTTCACGTCGGGTACATCTTGTTTTGATGAGGACACCATGACAAGACCTATATATATATATATATATATATATATATATATAAACGATGGAGGCTAGCATAGGGGATCCACTTGTCATCTTTTTTGGAAAAGTTCCCATATACAAGACAAGGATTGCCTTGTTTACTTTATTCACTTTTTGAAGCAAATATAAAGGGTCGTTCTATTGGCACACCCCCTTGTCTATTTAGACACCCCTTAATATGCCCATATTGCCTAATATGGAGCATATTACCATACCTACACTAAACCATATGCAAAATAGATTGGTCCCACAAGTCAAATCTCCAACAATATGCTCTACATTGATCAATATGGAGCATATCAGGCTTTCCATGTTTCCTATTTAGAGACAAAAGCATATTCCCTCATACCTACTCATAATCACATGAATACCGTAAGTTAAATCTCCCACAAAATGCTCCATATTGGCCAATATGCAGCATATCAGGCTTTCCCCATTTCCCATTTGAAGACAAAAGTGTATTCCCTATTACCTACTCATCATCACATGCATAGTATAAGTGTGTATTCCCTATTACCTACTCATAGTCACATGCATAATACAAGTCAAGTCTGTCTTTTCTGTCAATATGTTCCATATTGGCCACTATGGAGCATATTTGGTTTTTATATAACACCATCCATCACCTGCGAGAAACATTCCTTCTCATTTCAAAATTTTTTTTTTCACATGCAATAAAACTCATTGTCAAAATTGTCACAATGTCGTGGTGGAACGCCAACTATTTTTTCGGCGAAAATTTTAATGAGTCGGTTGTTCCAGAGTCTTACGATCAGTCAGACATTCCTGATTCTTACGAGAAACCGCTGCAGCCAGCCCTAAACGAGGAGGTCGCCATTGGTTTTCATTCACAAGACAAGAGACCCGTGTTGCCCGACCTAAACCAGGCAAAACATTTATTTCTAAATTTACAATTGTCTTAAATTTATGTTCACTTTTTAACCGTAAACATGTTTCAGGAGCCTCTCCATCATGGTGAATCTTGGTACGAACAATAGGGTTACGCGAGCTACGAATACGGGGGTGAACCTTCGTATGCACAACACGACTGCTTAAGAGACGAATATGAGGGTGAACCTTCGCGATGATCGGTTTCGTTTAGTGGGAAGTTGGTACGAGATGTCACATTCCACCTTCGCGATATGTAGCGGCTTGTACACTGAGCCGGAGACGATGATGCCGCTTTACACGGAGGAGGTCACAAGATACGATAGGCAAACCCTCGTTAGTTTTTGGATGGTGATTGCCGACACTCCTTTTGGTAAATCGGCGGGGAAGGTTAGCGCCATTACAGACCCCCTCTACCGGTACTTGCACAGGCTCATTACTACATCCATTGCACCACGGGATTATAGTCGTGACCAATGCACGTCTTGTGATTTGTTTTTCTTATATTGTCTTCTCTACCGGAGGCCGTGCACCCTCGCGAGGTGTTTGGCGGATTACTTTGCGACCACCTATCATCGTTAAAAGCGAGGGTCATTGTACGGGGGGGCGTACATTACCATTATCGCTCGGTCTTTGGGTCTCTTTCCGGACGGTGACACACAGTTGTCGCCACCGATCAAGCCGAAGAGGTTTGATAAGAAATCAGTGATGAGCATGCGTTGTACCCGCATGTTTAATAGAGCCCTTCGATTTCTCTCTAGGGACCATAGGAATTTTGTTTTTGTGCCATTGCTAGTGGTCATCACGGTTTATCATGAGGTGCTTACAGGTGAAGGCGGGGCTCATGTTGACGATCCGATCTATCATGATCTACCACCACCACCTCAGCCGCAGCTGCAGCCACAACAGCCTCAGTATCCTCAACACGTCTATTTGAATTTGCCTCCGGCTGCACAGGCGCTCGCTCAGGAGTATGGTCACCGGATCGACCGCATTGAAGACTTGCTGGGGTGGACAATTGAGACGTTGAAGGATTTGAGGCAGGCCCACGGATTGCAGGAGCGACCACTACCATTACCACTACAGTATCCGGCGGCCGAGCAGGATCTGCAAGCCACTCAGGATCTGCCTGCCGCTCACAAGATTCGCTGGCTGCTCAGGATCTACAGGCATAGTTTAGATTGTTGATTTATCAGTTGTAATTTTGTTATGTATATACAAACTGATTATCTATTTATGCAAATTTCTGTTGTTAATGTCTTTAATGTATGTTAAAAATCTTTGCCTGACCAAATACAATAGGTTTTATTGGGAAAACCAACAAATCTGAGAATTTTTCTAGGCTTATTACTTCTCTTGAAGAAATATGGAATCAGATCTGAAGAAATCAAAAACGAATCTGGCCTCCGTCACTCGAAAAACACCAATCTACCCCCAAACCGGAATGATTGAGCTGTATTTTTTTTTGTATACTTACAGATTTGGATTTTTCTACGAAGGAAAAATCAGTGATCTAGAACATCTGATGACCAGATCTGGAAACCGAGACGAAAACCAAAGAGTGATTCGTTGCTGGTCCCACGGATGGCGCCAATGAAGAAACATGAAATGGATCTGACCTGATCTATATCGATGTTCCTCGGTCTTCGAGATGAACGAACCATGACTTCGTCTTCTTCTTCGGTTTATTCGGGATCTGCCATGGAAAGATGGGGGTGTGGAGGTGACTGCTAATAGTTTCCCCTTGTTTACAGACACAAAAATATGTGGAGGCCAAGTGTCTAAGAAGGGGTCCCCAAAATGAAAGATGAAGACCCCTTATATAGGAACTCCATGGCTACCATCATGAAACCCTAACAATATTGGACCAGGCCCGGTTAGGGGTTACCTCCACAACCCCCCAGCCCATTGGGCACTGGTTAGAACAATAATAATATAACAAATATAATGTACCACATAATAAGTAAAAGGTTGTACCGGGTTATTTAGGACCCTACGTCCACAATATTCACATTTAAAACCAAGTCTTTTTTGCAAACAACCTTCATGTGTACTTGAACTACATCATTCACATGAATCCTTAAAATGAGATCTCTTGCTTACTAGATGCCCATAACAAACAATGATGAATCTAATACATTTAGTCAAATTAGGCGTATTTGAACAAAAATCACAATATATAAACATAATTAAGTAACAAACAGATTAAACATCATATCGATTAACCGATAATTTAAAAAAAAATCATACCTTTAAACCCTAAATACATTAAAACATAAATCGATTAAATATCAAATCTATTAACAGTTAGTATAAAAAAATCATTCAGTTAAACCCTAAATCTAATAACAGTGAATCGATTTGATGTTGTTCTTCACAAAAATCGATAAAACATTAAAATATAAATCATACCTGATAATTGCAAATGATGAACACATTTGATGTTATTTGGATTATGAAACCGACAAATCATGAAGAACCGGTTATAGATGAGGCGAAGAATCTGGTTACAAACGATGAGGAGCGTTATGATTTTTGAACGAAGCATATGTCTTTTAAAGAAGAAACGATGAATAATTAAAAGTAAAACCTAGTAAATTTAGTAAGTTTTTTAATTCTAATAATAATTAGAATAATTAATATCATAATTACATTAATATGTTACAAAAATATAAAAGTCAATATCATTGATTAGAATTTTATTGTGAATATGTGAAAATTAGATTTATGAAAGTTTGATGGCATGGAAGCCTATGTGGACAGCCTAGGTGAAGGACATGTGGATAAGATTGTGTTGATTTAACATATTAGTTAGATATTCATATTGGTAGTAAATGGATGTTATAATGTGGTCAACCTCTAAAACCCTTTCATCATCAAATTATAAAGTATTATGTGTTTCACCAAACCCAAACAGCTTTTAAACAGGATTAGAACATCTTATTTATTTGTGAAACCCTTATATCATCAAATGTTAAATATATTATTAGCTTCCTTACAATAAATAAAAGATTTATTGGATTTTAATAAACTCTATTGTATGGTATTGGTCGATAGTAATCTCTATTCATTTTATCGCCACTAACAGTCCCAAATTTAAAAAAGTTGGCCCCCAATGGTCCCACATTAAAAATGACTTAACGACGTTATATTTTTTTTCGAATTTCAAAATAATGTTTTAGAGCTTTTGATCGGAAGGAGGATACGAGTTGATTGATGTAAAACTTAGTTCAAAATGGTGCTCCAAAATGACGAAACAATGCTTCAATTCGAGTGTTTGAATTTGCAATTAACAAAAATCAATAAAATGAAGATTAGTCAGGTATGTAGTTAATATAGGAAAATAATTGATTTTTTTTAATTCTAGCCGTTAATCAACGGGTATATTTGACCAAAATGGAGAAAGCTCGGTGTTTTAAGGAAACCCCCCCCCCCCCCTAGCGCCTCAAGGGTGGTGTTCCCGGCATTATGGGCTCCATGGGGTGGGATGACGCCCCACTACGCACGGTCTAACTACGCACCACATTTTTGTATCAAAAGTAGGTGATAGAAGTTGCTAAAGACGAACGACCATAATTGAACAAAGGGAAACTAACATTTACAAGCAAGCATAAACCAACACAAACAAACAACAAATTTAAAAATAAACACACTAAAATGAACACAAACGAACAAATATAAAACATTAAGTACACGATTTATTCAATGTTTCATCCAAAAACGAACATAACCAAACATAAATAGATTAAAATTGGTCCAAGTTATATTACAAATTCTAACAATGAATTAAATTAACAATAAATATATTTAATTTAAAAACACGAGGGCTATAAGCTAATATTTTATATGCACATATACTAACTTCATTAACGGTGTGTTCCAGAGTAAAGTTTTGGAGAGAAAAGAAAAGAAAAGAAAAGAAAGTGGAAAGAATCAAGATGGAAAGGGTGTTCCAGAGTTTTTTTAGAAGAATGAAAAGAATGGAAAGGAAAAGGAATTGAGTGTTATTTGTTTTCTCTCCAGATTGGGCTGAATCAAAGGGAAAGGAAAAGAAAAGAGGTTTGATTACTATTTTACCCTCAACAAATACGCTCTTACCAAACAACTTACAAATCAAACCCTAATCCTCTTCTTAACTCTGATCCCATTCTTCCCATAACAGCTAACCAATCAAAAACTGTTACCCTAGCTTCACATTTGATTTATTTCTACATCCAATTGAGTATTATTCATCTGATTCACCAAATGAAGATGACGTTGTTTCTGGCGATGAACAGTTAGGGATTTGGGCTGATATGGTGTGAAGAAGAAGAAGATGAACAAAAATAAGTTGAAGAATCACAAAAAGCGTCTGCGGAGTTGTTTTTGATTTCATCCTGGTGAGAATCAATTGAATTCTTATTGAATATGACAGAAATTTTTAGTTTGATTTACGTAATTTTTGTGTTCATTTGCTCGAATTGAATAGGTTCAATAAGTTTTTGATAATAGATATCAAGTTATCAATCAACTGGCCTCTGGTCCATTGATATCTAGAACCCTAACATTGTAAGTTAAAACACTGAACTCTTTTTGTTTTTGGAGTTTTTAAAAGTCTCTTGATATGAATTGAAGCAGTATCTTCACTTAATGATGATCCTTCATTCATATTTAGTTCATTGAGAATAAGATTGACTTGTCTTCATGGCAACCGTAGCATAACCCGAGTGGTCGAGTTTATATTTACATAAACTATGATGAAAACCTATAGTTGCTGGATCTTGTTGTTTGGCATTCTTTGAAACTTACATACAAGCTGAGAAGAATACAGCTAATAGCTCGATTGTTTTGTTTTCTTTGTGACTAGAGATGATAGATTTTAGCTATGAAATTATTTGAAACATTTGCATGGTAATAATGTAGGCAAAACATAAGATTTTTATAATTTTGAGTCTTTATACGTTGTGAATCATGACTCAGTAGATTGTCATTTTTTCAAATAATTCTTCCAATGCCATATGTGATGAACATTAGCATAGGTGCATAACTATTAAATAATGCCCAAGCTTCTGATTTAGTAATATGGACGTAGGACTGAATTTTAATGTAATGCTGCAATTGTTAGGTCACAAAGGTGGGCATTTTAAAATATGAAGAGTTGGATACTAGTTTGAGACTACAAAGGTTGGAGAGCACAACCACCGGTAGAGAAACGAGTAATGGAGAACGGAAGGTAATGTATTTTTTATTTTAGTTTTACATAAGGGTATAATGGTAAAATTATAACTTTCTTTTCTTTCTTTCTCAACTAGGGAACACATAAATTGTTAACTTTCCTTTCCTTTCCTTTCCATTTAACTGGGGAACACGAAATAATATCACTTGTTTTCCTTTTCTTTTCTTTCCTTTCCTTTCTTTTCTCTCTTTAAATGAAACTCGAGAACAAAGTGTAAAAGAAATTAAAGAATGGAAAGGAAAGCCTTTCCCTTCCTTTCCTTTCCTTCTCCACTTTCTCTTCTTCATTTTCTTTCCATCCATTTCCCTCCAAATTGGAAGGAAACAAAACATTCCAATTTAGCCTTACTTTCCTTTCAATTCCTATCATTTCTTTCCTTTAGTGAAACTCGGAAACCAGTATTTTCTTATTTCCTTCCCTTTCACTCCTTAAATAAAGCTCGGGAACACAATCAATCTTTTCTTTCCTACATTTTCCTTTCCTTTCTTTCGCTAAATTATACTCAGAAACACAGCGTTAATGTCAAAAGTTCGTAATATATTTGTTCTAACTTCCAATAGTAATGGCATTATTTCAACAATTAATATGTTATAGAGCATAGAGCCCTTTGGAAGCCAGAATATTATTATGCACTGATTTGAATTTGTTGAATATGGAAATGTTTAAAGTGGTAGGAAAAATGGTGCTATTATATTATGCAACTTTGACATGACATGACCGAAAATCACAGATCAGTGTTCCATAGGGTTGTCAGGTGAATCTTCGCAAGCAATATCTCAAGTTGATGGCACAAAACAGATAGAAACAATCTAACAATGAACCAAATGCATACACAGTTAAACGGGCAACACGAAACCAGCAAAATGATTCTCTATTTAGGTAACCAACTTAACAAAAAGAAGGGGTAAAGTTATCCTAGAGATGTTAATCTGAACCTGGAACACTTTGTCCTACACACGATTGCAAGTATGATGGGTCTCTGCTGCTTCATTGGTTGGTTCAGCTTATACAGGCACCCTTTTGCCACGGTTGCGGTCAAAGAACTGTCATAAACATATATATATATATATATATATATATATATATATATATTATAAGTATACAACACAAGATAACTGAATAGTGTTCACATTAGTTCATGTGTGCATATTTTTTACAGCTTAAACTGAAGAAAAGCAGCGAGTGGTCACATTGCAATATTAAATTTTCAATCAATGGCACAAAAAGCAGACCATGTTCAGGCATTTAACTCTAGAACTAAAGTTGTAACATTATCGATCAATGGTCCTATGGTGTTGTTTTAAAACAACTAAAGAGTTGTTACATTAACGAATGATGCAGAAGCTACATAAGAAGAATCAAGTTTGGTGTCAAGAAGATGTTTAACAAATATATCAATATGTCAGAGTGTCTTGAATATTTCTAAGAATGGTTCAGCAGATAAGCAATAAAAATATATTAGTATAAGATTGGTGACTTAAGATAGTATCTAATTACATCTACGTGATCAGGAAACAAACACAATAAATATGCAAACTAAATATATTTATATAAATTGTGTTACATTTTGTCTGAATACTTTAGATTTGCAGGCATTGTCGCATTGAGATATTAATTTTACTGAAAGTTAATAGCAAGTTGTCTTTTTGCCCAAAAACTGTTTCAACAGCATACACCATGCCTAGAGTTATTAAGTTCACTATACAAGAATCTTATCTAATATGTTTTGGATACAAAGGCACTTTAAACAAAATAAAAAAAATTAAAAAAAGAATAAAGTGACATTTGTCAAATACAAACCTTAGAATTTTCATTTTACTGCTTTTTAAATTTCATTCCTTACCCTACAATCTTATAACTCTTTTTAATTAGTTTTAGATTGTTATTTTATTTACATAATCAATCAAACTCTTAGGATATTACTTTCTAATCAAACAAGACGTGTTACGCTAACCATATGCTCCTCATATTATATACACTACCCTACTAACCCTAGCTACTTAAGTGATTAGGCTTTTGCATAACTTAAGGACTGTTATCAATAAACAAGGACGACCAAACCCAGTAAAAATCCCACCCATAGCAAAACTATAAGGATCATTTAAACAATAATTATGAACGCAAACTGTCTAGTAATTCATACAAGCTAAATATTTAAATAAAAACGCACTAAACATAGAATAACCGGTCAGATGGGTGATGCACCGAGTCACCATTTTAAACAAGGGAATTTTAAAAGTGGGCTATCTAACACAGGGTTTTTAAACAGAACCTGACCTATTTTCTTACTAATTGAGTAAATACAGATTAAGATCGTAAAAACATAAGCTTGTAATATAGCTACACCAAATTCAATTTCTTAGTAGATGATGCCAAGGAAGCATTAAAATATCAATAAAATCAATAATTGCAAGATCAGAAACACACATACCGATCTAATAAACGGCTGTTGAAACACCCATCCAATAACAGGTATCTTCTGCACAAAGACAGCTAGTGTCGGCCAGAAGCCACTGCACAGAGAACAATAAAAAGTAAACTAATGGCAAGTACCACAAGCAGAATTAAAGAATTCATCTCAAGAAGATCATATTGAACAAACCTGAACAGTATAATGAACCCATACGTTTCTATAGCCATTCCTATCACAGGCCAACCAATGATCACAAAGAAGAAGCCAACACCAAAAGAAATTGTCCCCTGAGCAAAATTTAGAAAAGTAATCTACAAGAATTCGAAATGTAAGCGAATCCCACATACAAATAATTAATAACAGAAAATATATATAGACATACTAGCTTGAGACCTGTGCAGTACACGAGTTTTTCAACAAAATATAACATATAATAATTAATTAATGAAAAGTTATGCATGATGAATCAAAAAAATGTACAAAATACAATATACAATTAAAATGTCATTTACTATTATTTAATAATTAAGTAATGAAAAGTTATACATGATGAATCAAAAACATGTACAAAATACAATATACAATTAAAATCACATTTACTATTATTAGAATCATGTTTTACATATCTTGGATCCATTTAAGGTTATAAAATATGAGGCAATTATAAATTTCAAATAGTTGCAAATAAATAGGAAGTAAATATTAAATTAACAATTTTTAAAAAAGGTGAGGTTTAACGTGGGAGTGACAAGTGGCAAAACATGTAGCTTTTCATGAGAGAGTATAGATACAGATATAAATGTATATGTGTATGTATTGGGGGGGGAGGTGTAGAGAGAGAGAGAGTAAGAGCACATTTAAAACCTTTAAGTTGTTACGCTTAGTGAAGAATTGCAAAGATGACTTGATCCCAATGGTCATTATCACCCCTGAGATGAACAGGATCTGGTTCAGTACCCCACAAAAGAACTTCTATGTTAGAAGTTGTCAACTCAACCTCGGCGATAAGCAAAAACATATGCATAAAGCAAATAAATACAAGAAAATCTGAATACAACAGAAAAACACTAACGTTTCCGATCGCAAGTAGCCCCTTGTCAAAGAACATCATGATCCCCAGAAATGAGAAAAAGACACCAAATCCAGTTAATCCCAGTCCAATCTCTGTCGCAGTAGACACCGAATTATTCAATACACTTAAGAGGGATCAAAATCCATAAAATGTAACATTATTCTTAAACTAGAGACCCAATATTTTTTAACTTTTTATATTTAAATAGCATTATTTTTAGGAGTTCTAGAAGGAACTCTCTGAAGGCACTAACACGGTTTCTAAATTCAAGTAATGTAACTCTTCTTCATTATCTACAACTTTCTGCGTAATGTATCATAAAAGAAAGAATTCTAATGTTCAAGATCATGAATAACTTTATTTATTGGCTTAGTATACAATGTAATGATCTAGTCTTCATTTCATATTCTTAAATGCCTATGGTCCAATAATGTATAAACTTTTACTATACTCAATTCTATCAACTGTTACCGAATGTCTTAAGTGAAATATAGTTCAGTTCACAAACATGTAAAATCAAACTTCAACATGATTTACACACATTAAACAACTAAATGTAGGGTTGCAACTTGAAAACGAACAGAACATTCAGCGAAACGTTAAGTGGGAAGTTCATTAACATGAACAAGGAATTTCTTTCGATTAACTAAATGAATGAACACGAACAGAGGCCTTGTTCGGTTCGGTTCGGTTCGGTTACACTTTACAACCCTAACACAGATCATTAGCTGCGGAAACAATAATTAAGACGAGCGGTTAGGTTAAATTGAAGACTTACTTTTCCAATCATTCACCTCCAGGCCAGCCATGATGTTTTCTTTCTTTACAAGATACAGAATAGAATAATTCTCTCTCTCTCTCCGACCTGCCTGATCTTCAAAAACCTAAACACAAACTACTCAAATTAACGAAAACCTAAACACAATTTACTTAAATCAACACAAACGGTACTGTAATATTAAGTCAGACTAGGGTTTTGACTTAAGATCCGCAAAGATATGAAGGTGTTACGGGTGAGAGAGAGAATTAGAGAAAGGATGAACCTGTTACGGCTGGATTAGCAACCAATCGAATGTGATGCAAATAAATTTGGGGATCAAATAGTAAGCAAGCAACAAGCTTCTGTTTTCAATTTAACCCGACTCGTCCACAACTTTGGACCTTTTAACACCATTACTATTTGTTTAATTTTACTTTTAATTTATTTTATTATTATTATTATTGCACACGGTACTGGTAACATGCAACTTATCCAGCGGTCTTGATTCTCGAATATAGTTTAGGTTAATAATAATATGCAAAATTCCAAAAATGTCTCACAAGTTAAAAGAAATTCTAATTTTATCCCATAAATAAAAGTTCTTATAAATGTCCGCTACAAACATACCTCGTGTTAGGCCTCAATGCATCTTTTATGACATGTTTGGCCACAAAACATGTCTTTCACAACCTGTTAGCTTCTAACATATCTTTCACGACATGTTTGGCCTATTAATTTTTTTTTTCAATATTACATTAGTATAATTAATTTTATACTTATTTGGTTTTTCTTTTATAACTTGTAATATATAAATTTATATATAATTTCGAATATGTCGTTGAGACGTGCTTATTTTTTCAATATGCTGTCATAAATTTTACTCAAAATCAAGTGTTTAATTGATATTAAAATGTTCAATAAATGTTTAATAAAATCTGACCAGACTCACTTTAAGTAAAGTTTATGTCAACACGTACATAAAAATAAGCATATCTCAATGGTATATATGGAACTTTATAAAACTTTATGCATTACAAGTTATTAAAAAACCAAATATGAGTAAAATTAATTATAAAAGAGTAATATTAAAAAAAACAGTTAATAGGGCAAACATGTCGTGAAAGACGCGCTAGAGGCTAACATGTCGTGAAAGACGTGCGTTGGAGGCTAGCATGTCATGAAAGACACGTTGAGGCCTAACACGCCGTCAAAGACGGGTTTGTATTGGATATTTTTGGAAACTTTTAGTTATGGGGACAAAAATGGAATCTCTCTCCATTTATGGGACATTTTGGGAATTTTCCCATAATAATATCATGTTATTTTTTTTAAGGACCAACCAAGTTTTATTAAAACTCTACGAAAGGCGCTACCACGATAACCCGTTCTTTTAGACGTCTTGAGCCAAATATAACTGCGCGCTTTTATTTTTTCCAACAAACTAGCCATAAGAATCAGAACTTTGATCCAGTTTATTCGAGACAACCGTCAATCTCCCAAAAACACAAGAGAAGAAGAGAAAATAGACCAAAAATAATAATTCTTTCTTATTCTTTTCTTAAATGAGATTACAATATATAGGAAAATAAAGACATAAAAATAGAAAAAGATAAACAATAAGGAGACATAATTTGACTATAATAAGGAAACTAAAAGATAAACTTAAATAATAATAATAATAAAGATATTAATATAATAGGATCGTATCAATTCTCGACACCTTGAAAACGTCTTTGTCCTCAAGGACGGAATGTCGTTGCCATGGTGGTTGTAACATTTGTTAAATTTCGGACCCTAAAAACCCGACCAGTTTAAAATTTTATTTTTCGGTCTATTTTTATTAAATCAAATTAATAAATTTATTATTTATCATTTATTTTATTTCACGACGCCCGAATTAGTTCAGTTTTCGTTTTTCATGTAGTTTTAGTCATTACCCGACCCGATTCAAATTCGGGTAACTAATCTATAAAATCTCGCACTCGTTCAGTATATTTTTTTCTTTTATTTGTTTATTAATTAATAATTTTTGAAATGTGTACATAACAACCCCTAACTATTACTATAACCATTTATGCATCTAACATCAAAAAGCAAGGACTAATATGCAAATTATAATCAAACTAAGCCTTCTTCTCTTTCCCTCCATCCCTCTCTCGGTCGACACACCCAATTCCAACCTTTCTTGATCCATAATTCTAGCATATAATCGATGTTTGACCTTTCCAAATCGTTTCCTAACAAAATTTGATATCCACCGACGTTTTAACTGTAGAAATTATAATCAAATTGACAGCTATTCGCCTAAACTCGAACCGTGACCTTTAGGCCTTAAAGCACTATATAAACACGACATCGTTACAATTAAACTTGCACACAAACTCCATACTACATCACAAGCCAAAGCCCTAATTCAATTTTACCCCACAAAGTCGTCTGTATCAGTTTTAATATCAAGCTTAGGCCGTGACCCATCCTTGCTGGTTAACCCTCAATTCGCGACATCAAATGGTAATCGTTATATGCATATTACTCGTCTTTAACAAATAATCCAAACCCCTAAATCAATTTTGACGAACAATGACTGATTAATTTGATTGAAACACCTAGGGTTCATAATTGGATTTGGGGATTTATAAGTCTGCTGTATATATATTAACTTGTTTGGTATGTTAACCAAGTTAAACACCTACCTTGATGGCAGGTGCAATTTTCTTGAATCACGTTTAACGGCTTGAGGCGCGGGTTCGAGTCCCCCAGGCCTGGTTTTTGGCTTTTATTTTTAAAATGTTTTTAAATCACTTTCAAGCTATTAATTCACATTTATGTCACTAAATAAACATTGTTTTAACGAAACCGAACCCTAAACTCACATTTTCTTGTCGTGAACCTTCTTTTATTAATATATATATATTTATATATATATATATAGGATCAGGATCATGTGAGAACTTTTTGGGAATTGAGAACTATGAGAACCATTTTGGACCACAAAAAAACCCAAAAATAAAAAAAAATCAGAAAACAAAAAAAACACAAAAATAAAAAAAGTAAAAAAACCAAATTTTCTTATTTATCATCCCGTTTTCTAATAAAAACGTAAAAAAAATTCTCGGTTTAGTTAAATTATACATATACATATATGTATAATATGTACATATATGTACACACATGTTTTTTTCCTATACATATATGTATAATTTAAGGTAAATGATAATGTACATATGTGTACATTACATAACTAGAGATTAAATGAAAGTATACATATGTGTATAGGTATAATACGAATTAAAAAGGAAAAAAAATCGGTTTTTTTTATTATACATATATGTATAATATGTACACACATGTTTTTTCCTATACATATATGTATAATTTAAGGTAAATGATAATATACATATGTGTATATTACGTAACTAGAGATTAAATGAAAGTATACATATGTGTATAGGTATAATACGAATTAAAAAGAAAAAAAAATTTCGTTTTTTTTTAATGAAACCGGAATGAAATATAAGAATTTTGGTTTTTTTACTTTTTTAAAATTTTCGGTTTTGTTTGTTTTATAATTTTTTTAATATTTTTTTAGAGGGTTTGTTTTAGTTGTCCAAAATGGTTCTCAAAGTTCTCAATTTGCCAATGGTTCTCTTAGGATCCTTACCCTATATATATATAATGTGTTTATAAGTAAAGCAAAAGAAACTAATATTTGGTTACCTTTTCGAGTAATAAACCAAACTAATAACCTATTCACATTCGAAGTGAATTTGCGTTTAACTTTCCCATTTATACATATATTAATACATATTATTATAATATTCAACGATATAATAGTTAATTATTTATCCATAATTAATATAGCATAAATACAGATAATTATAGTAAATGTCCATTTAGTTTTCTTATCGTTAAATATATTTATTGTGTAAATCTAACATAATAATAATAATAATAATAATAATAATAATAATAATAAGCATGATAGTAATAGTACTTATTAAATAATAAATAACGATTATAATAATGAAATTAAACCTTCAACGACTTTAAATCTTTCAAATCATTTATCAACCGCAATAACGATGATCAAACCAATAGTAACACATCAAATCCCAAATCTTTATGTCTCGTTAATTTTCTTCGTTTATTAATATTATCGTTAACAATAGGACCTTTTGTTGGCGTACTTCAAGGAGCTTGATTGTTTTCTACCCTAACTTAATCATATATCATCCTCACTAATCCACTCGCTAAAGATAAGTAATTCACATCCCCCCTTTTTACCGTTTTACGTTTGGGGGCGTTATGCGTCCACAATTTAATCATCTTATTTCACACTACAATTCTATTATTTGCGTTATATGATATTGCTCAATTAGTTATACGTGCAAATGTGACTATGTGTTTATTTTATGTTTTGGTGGTTGGTATCTCATTCTCATCCTCATTAGTATGATCATACCCCACTGGAGTAGCTCGTTATCTATGTGATTCGAGTGAAAAGACAATTTTTTATATGTATTGTTATGCTAGTTGTAGTAGTTCATATTTATCGCAAGGAATTGTCATTTTCAATATTATATGTATTCAAAAACCGTGATTACTTGCTCAACTTAATGTTGATAAACTATATATTTTCACGCATAACGCAGATAGCTATATTGGATGAAGAAACAAGCTAAAGAGTAGTTGGACCTTAGGTTGCATGTCAAATAAAGATTTATTCATTGAATTTTATTTATAATTATTTAAGATGTAATGTTCATTCCTTTTGAGACAATGTTGTGCTTTGCGTACTTGATACATGAAATAAATAATTTAGATATTGACACGTATATTTTACTTTAGTGTCATTTGAGCTATGATACAATTATATCGCGCCCTGGCATATTCCGCCTTAGGTTGGGGTGTGACAGATTGGTATCAGAGCCGAAGGCTATAAGATAGGTGGTTAGACGTAACGGCCTAGTAGCATGCTTAGGGTCCCTATACATGTATCCTACTTGTATAAATTTTTGTATATAGCTTAATTTATCTAAACTGTTTATCATATTCAATTGTACACAAAAGCATACACTTATTCCGAGGCTATGCCTCACCCTCAAAATTATTTTCAAAACTTTAGAACGATTTTTAATCAGGAATTTCCTTAAGAAATCCCACCTTTTACTTCCCCTCTCATTGAGGATGATTCGCGTAATGGATACGCAGTAACTGTAAGAGGGACACACCTGTACACCGATCCTTTGACACCAAGGCTTGCGAGCCTAACGAAGTGCAATGTGCATAAATCTCGATCATCCGCGAGACTTGGTTGCCCAAAGCGTATCACACCAAACAATCACGAATCTACTACCCTCATTGTATCAATCGTGGTCATGTGACGATCACACTCCTTAATTTATAACCGAATTCACGGTGATACGTGGCCAAACTCAGTTTTCCGTATTGTGTTTTAGTTGAATAGATGAGTGAAGTATACAAATACGGGGTAGTTCCCGAATTACTTCAACCATCTAGCTCAACACCCCTCAAAACTCAATTTTCGTAGATTTTGTGAAGTTAATACATGAATATTTGAACAACTTTTATTTGGTTTTTGATATTTTCATTTCGTTGGAAGGAACCATGGTGGTTCATAAAATCCTAACCAACAAATGAAACCCTATATTTCAATTTTATGTTATGTTCTAATTATTTATTTATTTATGTATTTATTTATTTACTCCTTACAACGTTAGCACGTATAAAATCAAGTCTCATAAATGACATCATTCTTAACCTCAACCACAAACCCAACCTCAAATTGTTAAATAAAATTCACAAGTATCAATTTACACCAACTCATACATTTACAATACTTACCCAAGTCTCATAAATTTTACACAATTTTCTACGCAGCATGTCTTCCCGCCTCATCAACCGTACCCCGCCGCGTCGACAACTTTGGTCGTAGCATGTCGTCTCGCATTACGAAGGGAATTGTGGAAGCCCTCCCAACAGTCATCTCCCAACTCCAAGCCGCGAACGACGCTAATGTTCCCGTGAACCCTAATGTTTGATCTTTCAAGCAATTCACCAACGCTAACCCGATCGATTACTTTGGGACGGAGGGTGCTACAACCCTTCTTCAATGGTTTGAGAACATGGAAAGCGTGTTCCTCCACTGTGCATGTCCGAAAGACAAAAAGACCATTTATGCCTCAAACGTTTTCAAATTGAGTGCCCTTACTTGGTGGAATAGCAAAAAGAAAGACCTTGGGACTGAGGTTGCCATGGCCTTGTCATGGGATGACCTCAATAAGCTAATGCTAGACAAGTTTTGCCCGAAATACGAACTCCGGAAGTTGGAAGAAGAGTTCTAGAATTTGAAGCAAGAGGGATGTGATAATACCACCTATAACGATCGTTTTCACGAATTGAGCCTCCTCATTCCGCACATGGTCACTCCTTTGTAGCGTGCCATTGATAAGTACATCACGGGTTTGCCGATGCAAATCCAAGATTCCGTTCTAAGTCGTGACCCGAAGGATCTTTATGATGCCATTACCCTAGCCGGTACCTCACTAAAAACCACATTAAGGTCGGGACCTTGACGCTGAAGAGTTCCAAAAAGCCTAATGACAAGCTCGCACCCAAGCCCGCTAAAGAATCCAAGCCCGAACCCTCAAAGCCCGAATCCTCTAAACACAACCACAAATCATCTCATTACCGCAATAACAAATGAAAGCCAAACTCACAAAACTATGTCTTAGCCCAATCACAAGCCCAACAAGCCCCTCCAACCAAGAAACCATACACCGGCCCACACCCATATTTCAACACTTGTCAACGTCACCATCCGGCCCAATTCACTTGCCGAATGTGCACCAATTGCCACCGATTTGGCCACCTCAACCAATATTGCCAAGAGCCTATGCGAGCGCAACTCAACTCCCCTATTCCTAAACCCGTTATTCAACCATATCACCAATCATATGTCCCACCTTATGCACCCACTATACGAGCCTGCTATCACTACGGTAGCCCAAACCATCTTCGCGACACATGCCCAAAACTCGTTTATCAAATTCAAACCTACCCAAGCCCGACCAACCAACTCCAAATATATCAAGCACAAACGTTCCAACCACAAACCGATCAAGCCGACCAAGCCCAACTAATGCAAGCCCAACCCATCCAAGCTATTCAGCCTCACCCAAACCAAGCCGAGCAAACCCAAACTAATCAAGCCAACCAGTGCACGCAAGGGCATGTGTACTACATCAACGCCAATGAATTGCAACTTAGGAATCATGGCATCACTTCACACTAGTCTTTATGCCCAAAGACCTACCTACCCCGAGAAGACAAACACTGCAAGCAACATTTTTTATCCGTTCGCATTTATTACTTTTGTTTTTCTTTTTCTCTTTAGAATAATGTCTCCTTGTACTCAAATTTTCAATATTATTAATGAAATCATGTTTACATTTGATATATCCATCTTCACTTACTCTCCCCATAAATCACGACACGCATTCCTTATATTTATCTTTAGAATTATAATTGTTTGCTCATGATCGACTCAATTTAACGGCCTATGACCAGTGACCTCAAACTTAATCGTTAGTGGAAACCGAGACCATGTGCATGGCTATGTACCGGTTATCTAATAGGAACAGTAATCTGGGCTGCCTACGACCGGTCACTTTCAAGCCGGGGCTGTGTACTTGGTTAAGGCATAGCTATCTAATAGGAGCCCTATGCATGCATTTTATTTTATTGCTTTTATATTCTCATTTACGATTTATCATTATCACAATATGAGCGGCACAAACGTACACCCTCCTTGTAACGGCTAAACTTTCTCGGGAATATCACAACTAACAACTTTGCGTCATTAATTCTCTAATTTTGTTAGTTCCTTGTGGTTATCATATGTTTACTCAATTTTTAGCCTCTCATGACCCCCAATGTTTAGTATATTCGACTTAACTATTGTGATGATTATTTTCATTTACTATAAAAAGAGTTTTTTTTTTGTTTTTAATACCCAACAACTTGTACGTGTTTCAAACGTTCTATCTTGATATACATTAACTATACGAATTTTGATATTTAAGCTTGCTCAATCGTTTTTGTGTTGCACTAGTTATCTTGATAATTGACTTCAAGGGTTCTCTTTATTTTTCAAAGGTCGTTAAATTTTTTTCGCCTTTATTCTGAATTTTGTTTTTCAAAAAGATTTTTTTCTTAAACGTGTATGTATGATTTTAACCCACCCAACAGAACGAACTATGCGGACCATGCAACGAAATAGGTAATTATGAGTGCACGCATAATTACCGAAACCCTCGCATGGAAGTCATGGTGGGTGCGTTGGTATGCGAACAACTTAGAACCAAGGGAAAATAGGACAACGGTACAAATGATATATAATATGGCAAGGTCATGGTGGATACACCGCTGGTACATCATATATATAAGTGAACCTGTCATATTACACATTTGTAGCGTTTTCCGGGTCACTCGAGCATATGTGCTGTTTTCGCTTTTTTTTTTATTACAGAAATGAATTAGTATTTGGTTATTCTTAGTTTAATTTTTATTTTTTTCTTGTATTCTAATTTCGGGATGAAATTTGCAAAAAGTAGTGAATATTGTAACATTCGTTAAATTTCGGACCTAAAAACACAACCCGTTTAAAATTTTATGTTTCTATCTATTGTTATTGAATCAAATTAATAAATTTATTATTGATCATTTATTTTATTTCACGACGCCCGAACAAGTTTGGTTTTCGTTTTTCATGTAGTTGTAGTCATTACCCGACCCGATTCATATTCGGGTAACTAATCAATAAAATCTCGCACTCGTTTAGTATATTTTTTTCTTTTTATTTTTTTATTAATTAATAATTTTAGAAATATGTACAAAACAACCCCTAACTATTACTATAACCATTTATGCATCCAACATCAAAAAGCAAGGACTAATATGCAAATTATAATCAAACTAAGCCTTCTTCTCTTTCCCTCCATCCCTCTCTCGGTCGACACACCCAATTCCAACCTTTCTTGATCCATAATTCTAGCATATAATCCATGTTTGACCTTTCCAAATCGTTTCCTAACAAAATTTGATATCCACCGACGTTTTAACTGTAGAAATTATAATCAAATTGACAGCTATTCGCCTAAACTCGAACCGTGACCTTTACAACCTTAAAGCACAATATAAACACGACATCGTTACAATTAAACTTGCACACAAACTCCATACTACATCACAAACCAAAGCCCTAATTCAATTTTACCCCACAAAGTCGTCTGTATCAGTTTTAATATCAAGCTTAGGCCGTGACCCATCCTTGCTGGTTAACCCTCAATTCGCGACATCAAATGGTAATCGTTATATGCATATTACTCGTCTTTAACAAATAATCCAAACCCCTAAATCAATTTTGATGAACAATGACTGATTAATTTGATTGAAACACCTAGGGTTCATAATTGGATTTGGGGATTTATAAGTCTGTTGTATATATATTAACTTGTTTGGTATGTTAACCAAGTTAAACACCTACCTTGATGGCAGGTGCAATTTTCTTGAATCACGTTTACCGGCCTAGGGCGCGGGTTCGAGTCCCCCAGCCCCGGTTTTTGGCTTTTAATTTTAAAATGTTTTTAAATCACTTTCTAGCTATTTATTCACATTTATGTTACTAAATAAACATTGTTTTAACGAAACCGAACCCTAAACTCATATTTTCTTGTCATGAACCTTCTTTTATAAATATATATATATATATATATATATATATAATGTGTTTATAAGTAAAGCAAAAGAAACTAACATTTGGTTACCTTTTCGAGTAATAAGCCAAACTAATAACCTATTCACGTTCGAAGTGAATTTGTGTTTAACTTTCTCATTAATACATATTATATAGTATTCAACGATATTATTATATATAATAGTTACTTTTTTTATTCATAACTAATATAGCATAAATGCAAATAATTATAGTAAACGTTCATTTAGTTTTTGTTGTTAAATATATTTATTATGTAAATCTAACATAATAATAATAATAATAATAATAATAAGCATGATAGTAATAGTACTTATTAAATAATAAATAACGATTATAATAATGAAATTAAACCTTCAACGACTTTAAATCTTTCAAATCATTTATCAACCGCAATAACGATGATCAAACCAATAGTAACACATCAAATCCCAAATCTTTATGTCTCGTTAATTTTCTTCGTTTATTAATATTATCGTTAACAATAGGACCTTTTGTTGGCGTACTTCAAGGAGCTTGATTGTTTTCTACCCTAACTTAATCATATCTCATCCTCACTAATCCACTCGCTAAAGGTAAGTAATTCACATCCCCTTTTTACCGTTTTATGTTTTGGGGGCGTTATGCATTCACAATTTAATCATCTTATTTCACACTACAATTTCACTATTTGCTTTATATGATTGTGCATAATTAGTTATACGTGCAAATGTGACTATGTGTTTATTTTATATTTTGGTGGTTGGTATCTCATCCTCATCCTCATTAGTATGATCATATGCCGTCGGAGTGGCTCGTTATCTATGTGATTCGAGTGAAAAGACAATTTTTTATATTTATTGTTATGCTAGTTGTAGTAGTTCATATTTATCGCAAGGAATTGTCATTTTCAATATTATATGTATTCAAAAATCGTGATTACTTGCTTAACTTTATGTTGATAAACTATATATTTTCACGCATGACGCGGGTAGCTATATTGGATGAAGAAACAAGCTAAAGAGCAGTTGGACCTTTAGGTTGCATGATTAATAAAGACTTATTCATTGAATTTTATTTATAATTATTTAAGATGTAAAGTTCATTCCTTTTGAGACAATGTTGTGCTTTGCGTACTTGATATATGAAATAAATAATTTAGATATTGACACGTGTATTTTACTTTGGTGTCTTTTGAACTATGATACAATTATGTCGTGCCCTGCATATTCCGCCTTAGGTTGGGGTGTGACAGCGGTCGCCACTCGAGTCGTACAATGACAATTGGGGCGGTCTCAATGTAGCACCACGGTGGACACCATTTGAGTATTCCGGTGTTATTCGGGAAATTGTCAACGGACCACCACAAGTGGCGCAACACAAGCGGCCTTGTTGCCCCTTTTAACGGCGTCGACGGCAACGAGCTAATTGTATGTTCCCACAAGAGTTCTTCCAAAGCCATCTAGGCAAAGGCTCAATGAAAGCACCAATTGATGCGGTTTATTCGAGACAACTGTTAATCTTTAACATTCGTCAATTTTTATTCGTTTTTGGATTTGAATTTGTATTTGTTAACCCAACCCATTGGGTTGTTTCGATGTATTTAATTTATTGTTTATCAATAATATAATATTCCCAATTATTTACGTTTATCGTTTGTTACTTTTTTATTCGTTTTGATCAATTAACGAAACTCCGATGATTTAAAGCTCTTATTTAAATGATTTCCAAACAATACGTGTTTAATTCTAAAAATATTCAAGTAATATAATTCTATCCCAATTAAAAGTTAAGGGTGTAAATTGTAATGTTAACTAAAATTTTTATTAATATAATTTGAAAGTTCAAGGTTGATTATGCAAATATATTTCAAATTCTGTTTTAATAGAAATAAGAAAGTTAAGGAACTACTTGTGTAAATAACATTTAAATTACTATATTTTAATTAATTTAATTACCCAGCCCCCCCCCCCCTCCCCCTCTTTTTCCCGATGAGGCACTCGGGCAGCTGGAAACCTGGAAACCACTTAATTCAAACGTAATAATCCAATTAGCTCGTTGTAACACATTTAGGCCTTAATATCAAACCCCAAATCATCATCAAAATTTATTAATGCGTAATTCCTTGCGAACCGGCCGACCATTTCGATCAAAATTCAATTAAGAGAATTAAACACCTTACGCTCCAGTTGTTAGTATAAATAGGTCCTATGTAGTCAACTAAACTTGTTCACAACTTCAAAATTCACTAAAACACTCTCTAATTAATCCAATTTCTCCTTCAAAGTCGTTTTCAGGTGAGTCTTCGCTCACCATCAATCAAGAACATTTCCGGGTAATTTTTATATGGTTTTTGAACATTTTTCATTGATAATTAAAACCCCTAACATAAATTTAACAAACATGGAGCCAATTGAACAAATTAGAATCTTAGGGTTTGTGTGAATAAAAACGAACATCAGGGTTTATTTAAATATTTCTATTTCTGTGATGTTAACAACTTGCAAGCTAGACCAGATGGTTAAGACCCATGAGTATGGAACAACGAACCAGGTTAGTGCAACTGCTTTTATTATTTTTTTAAAAAATCAAATAAATTATTGAAAAATCATTTTAAATATAACAAAATTATTTTAAAATTAAATAAAATTAATTATAAATTATATTTTATCATTTTCCCTAAAAACTTACTTTTGCATTCGTTAATATTAGTTTTTATTTCCGTTTCATTAAATTTAATTCGATAGCTTTATAATTCATTAACTTTAATTCGTTAGCTTTATAATTTGTTAACTTTAATTCGTTAGCTTTATAATATGTTAGCTTTATACTTTGTTAACATATTTATATTTTTTCGAGATAAAATTTAAATAAAAATTCAAGATTAGTAAATAACATAATTCTCATATTAATGTTGAGTTATTAACCAAATAATATTAAAATAATAAATTATTAGTTAATACAATATTAATTAATTTAAAACGTTAAAATTCCGTTAAAACTTAAAAATAATATTATATTATAAAATGCTATAAAATAAATTAAAATAATATTAAATCCCTTTAGCCAAATTATTTAATTTTTTTTATCTCGTTAGTTAGATTTTGTTTTATTTTTAATTGTAGTTCGTGAGGATCATTCGTTTCGGTTCCTTTGACGCACTTTCAGATTTCGTATCCTGTTTATCATCAATTTTAATGGTGAGTTTCTCACACCCTCTTTTTAAATGCTTTTACATTTTAGGGGTAGCATGTATATCCAATTCAAAGCATTTACTTAGTTATTCGTTTTCAAACTACAATTCGTATTATAGACTTGTGTGTTTATTTGACTACTTGCTTCGATTTCAACTTCAATTTCGAGTGAAAAGTATGATCATACGCTCCCCTTTTCACTCCGGACCGTCGTGTTATGAGTGGAAAGGGGATCCGCGATCTGAGTACGCTGGTTATTACCAACTGGAAAGGACTTTGCGTGCGATTATCTGAGTATGTTGGTTGTTACAAACTAGAAAGGACCTTACTTGCGATTTATACTTGTTCATAGAATTGTATGATTTTTTTTTACGTATATATCAAACTTGTGTGATTCTCATCAACTACTTGTTAGCTGACTTTATTTTATATGCATGCTACAGGTACGATTGTTAGAGGTTGAAGCTTGATGAAGACACTAGACTTAGGTTATCAAAATAATTGGTCAAGTTGTTGAATTTTCTTTTATTAAATGTTATTTCCTTGTTTTGAACTTATGTACCTGAAGTTTGAATAAATTAATGATAATATTGCTACATAATAGTGTCACATGTGTTTTGAACAATCTGTACGTCACACTCAGGTGTTTCTACTTAAGCCGGGGTGTTACAGATTGGTATCAGAGCCATGACTATAAGATAGGACATCAAACGTAGTTTTCTAGTTAGTTATAACTTATTTGTTTATTTGTTTAGGTTGCATGATTAGAAATTATGTGGGCCTTACTTGATTGTTCAATCCACATGTTATTATTTTTATTATAGATTTCATTTACGCCTCATGTACACAAACACACACACACAAGTCCAAAGCTTATGGCTAAAACAAATATTTTCAACTATTTTCAATCGTTTTATTTTTGGTTTTCGATATTCCTTCTTCTTAAAGATGGTTCTACGTGGCGGGTATGTAGTAACTAGAAGGGGACGAGCTTGTTTTCTGAACTCTTGACACCGAGGTTATTGAAACCTAAGGATAAGCAATGCGCATAAATCCCAATCAGACTCGGGACCCGGTTGCTTACCTGGAGAGTTCAGAAAGGGCATGAAACCTATTAGACCAAAGCGTACAACACCAAATGCCATACTAATCACAACTTTAAGCTTTCAAACGTGACTATGTCCTCTATGTGAAATATGGTTACACTCCTTAGAATGTCATAAAAGTCATGGTGGTTCATTCGAAGTATGACTCCGACCCTCAATGTTTTACAATGTGTTTTAACTGAAAGTCTGTCAAGTCATGGTGATACACGAATACCCAGATTTCGGTTCGATTTGATTACATGTTTTGTTTTTGTATTAGAAAATAAGAGTCCATGGTGGTTCATGAAAACTCTAAGTTCCACACAATGCTTATTATTATTGCTATAGTTTTCATAATTAACAAACTTTAACAAAAATTTTATACCGTATACTATAACGAGACTCACGATTTTCGTTACCCTTGTTCGCAGAATGTCTTCCCGTCACCTTAAGAGTCGTTCTTCTAAAACCTCTAGCCGCAAGTTGACTGCTCAGATTACTAAGCAACTAGCCGCAGTCCTTTCCGATTTGATGACTCAAATTCATCAGAACCTCATCGCTAGCATCAACCTCGCTCCGTTCGAGCCTAAAGCTCCTATTGTTTCATTCAAGAACTTCACCGATGCCAAACCCCATGGGTTTGACGGGACACAAGGTGCCACTGCCTTACTTCAGTGGTAAGAGAAAATGGAGAGCATATTTCTTGACATCGAATGTCCTGATGATAAGCGAACCCGATTCACTTCAAGTGTCTTTAAAAAAGGGGGATACTTACTTGGTGGGTTAAAGAAAAGTCAACTCGAGGTGCCGAAACTGCCATGGCTTTGCCGTGGAATGAATTGAAGGACCTGATGACCCGACAGCTCTACCCTCCAAATGAGCTTATGAACTTGGAGATCGAGTTCTGGAACCTCAAACAAGAAGGTGGCGAGCACTCAGCTTACGCCTCCCGTTTCAATGAACTCAGCGTACTGTACCTCATCTCGTTACCCCGCTATCGCGTGTCATCGAGAAGTATATTCGGGAGCTATCCAGATAGATTCAAGACAGTGTCTTGAGTAGTTCTTCCATATAACTTAGCGACGCGATCAATCTTGCTGCAACTCCGACTGATAATCATGTTAAAGCCGAGACTTTGACATTGAATGGATCCAGGAAACCCATTGAAAACCACCCTCTGAACCCAAAAAATCCAAGCCTGAATCCTCCAAACCCGCTTACCCCTCCAACAACTGCAACAAGAAATGCAAGAACTACGCGCTAACCCATCAAACCACACCTCAACCCCAACCCAACCCTGCACCATCTCTGAGAAAACCCTATAACGGACCCCATCCGTTTTGTGGCATGTGTCAGCGCCATCATGCCACTAACACTCCTTACCGCCAATGTACTCATTGCAACCGCTTTGGGCACCTTAGCATCAATTTCCATGAAACCTCCATGGTGCCGTCTGCTCCCCTACGGGTTGCTCAACTGAATCCTCGTTCGGTGCATTATGCTCAACAAATTAATCAAATGCAGGTTTGTTACAACTGTGGTGACCTTGGCCACTTTCGCAACACGTGTCCATGACTCATGAATGTGAACTCGCTTCAGCTGGCTCCAGTCCCGCAGTTTCAGCTTCAAGCATATCAAGCCTATCAGGCTTGTCATCCATAAGTTCCACAATCAAGCCAAGCTCAGCCGCTTCCATCTATCCAAGCACCTGCACCACAAGATGGTTAAGCCGATCAAGCTGCTCATGGGCGTGCTTTCATGATTGATGCCCATCAAGCCCAGAAAAGCGGCGACGTGGTGAATGGTGCGTTTCTCGTAAACGATCACTTTGCCTCCATTTTATTTAATACTAGTGCCAATATGAGTTCGTATCCTTAGAATTTGAACTTTTTCTTGCTAAACCTTGATCTAAGCTTAGAAACTCGTACTCTGTTGAAGTAGCTAATGGTAAATCTGTATCGATCAACCCTGTCATTCACAATAGCGAGTTAAACTTAAACGGCCACAAGTTCTTAATCGACGTCATCCCTATGCAATTAGGAAGTTCCGACATCGTAGTAGGCATGGACATGTTATCCTTTCATCATGCCAAAGTCGTTTGTTCAAAAAGTTCATTCGTATCCCGCTTGCTGACGGTCAGCTTCTTCGTGTTTTTGGTGAAAAGAATTCTTCCTTGAGCCTTAATCTCATAACTTGTTCTCAAGCCTAAACGTAATCATGCAAGAAGTATGTGGCATTCATAGTTCATGTGGTGGAAAAGAAGGAACAAAAGATCGAAGACATTCCTGTTGTTTGCGAATATCCTGAGGTGTTTCCCGATGATGTTTTCTGGTCTTCCTCCTATTTGTGAATTTGAATTTCGAATCGACCTTGTGCTTGGTGCAACCTCGATTGCTAAGGCTCCTTATTGTCTTGTACCCTCCGAGATGCAAAAGTTGTCTAATCAGCTCCAAGAACTTTCGGACAAAGGGTTCATTCACCCTAGTTCATCTACATGGGGCGCACCAGTTCTTTTCATCAAGAAGAAAGATGGTTCCTTCCGTATGTGCATCGACTACCGCGAGCTCAACATACTCACAATCAAGAATCGTTATCCTTTATCTCGCATTGAAGATCATTTTTGATTAACTTCAAAGAGCTTCATGCTTCTCAATGGTTGATCTTCGTTCGGGTTATCATCAATTACGCATGTATGAAGATGATATACCCAAAACCACCTTTCGGACTCGATACGGACATTAAGAATTTAGGTTATTCCCTTCGGGTTAACCAATGCACCCGCGGTGTTTATGGACCTCATGAACCGCGTACGCAAGCCTTAGATAGGGAAGTTCGTAATTATGTTTATCGACAAAACCTTATCTATTTTAAGTCCAAAGCCGAGCACGAGAAACATCTTCATTCCATCCTTGATCTTTTGAGGAATGAACAACTTTATGCTAAATTCTCAAAGTGTGAGTTCTGGTTGAATGAATTCCATTCTTAGGGTATATAGTAAACGAAAAAGGTATCCACGTGGATCTAGACAAAATCGAAGCCATTAAAAATTGGAAAACTCCAACTTCTCCTACCGAAGTTCGTTCTTTTCTTGGTCTTGTAGGTTACTATTTTCTCTTCATTCTTAACTTTTCCAAGATCGCTTTGCCCCTAATCGCTTTAACTCATAAGGAAGGATAAACCTTATGAATGGGGCCGAAGCAAGATGAAGCTTTTCAGACTCTTAAGCGTATGCTTTGCGATACACCGATCCTTGCACTCCCCGAGGGTAATGAAGATTTTGTTGTCTATTACGATGCTTCTAATCAAGGCCTCGGTTGTGTTCTTATTGTGATACTCGCGACAAAACCAGGTATACCTTAGTATGTATTTACCGATAAAACAATTAACCACTTACTGCGTATGGAACAAACGAATAACCAAATAGGTCTGGTTATGACCCAGATATCCCGAGGGGCCATCTATAAGTGATATACGTTTATTATAAGCCAACATATGGATATGGCCTTAATACAATAGCAAACCAGTTAAACAAAAACGTACTCGTTTAACTACCTGCTATGATTTTAAACACGAAAGATAGTTATGAAATAAGCATTGTATCATCCGTTAAGCTGAAAAAGACTTACAAAAAACTTAATTGGGATGTTTTAAGCGATCCGTGAAAATATTTTCGATTTTTACAAAAAAATAGTATGGTTTTCTAAATTTACAAGAAATTGGCCGAAAAACACTCGTTTTCGCGCTCTTTGTCATACCCGATATATATATATTTCTTGCAAAAACCGAACCCAAAATAAATTTGGACTCGGGATTCACGGTTGGGCACGCAAATCGAGACATGTGGGCTAAAATGAGGCCCAAGGGGGGCCACCCTATTCCGGTCGCCAAAGAGGAACCCCCCCCCCCCAAGTTTTCTATTTATATTAATAATACTTAAGTTATCTTAACAAGAACATTCATCACTTTTGGACTTCTAGAAACTGAACTCTTTCTAAACCTCACAAACCCTAAGGTAAATTAACAAGTTTATTCAATTTCTAACTTGTTTAATCATGTTTAAACACATATAAACATAGTTTGATTACCAAAATCACTTCTAACCATGAAAAAACCCTAAAAATTGTCCATAAACATATTTTGATCATACACATGGTTAGGAACCTGGTTTCATAAGTTTTCTTTGGCCATAAACACGGATTAAGGAGTTTAAATCCCTAACCGAAATCCTAAGTTTCAAGGCTAATTTATTGATGATACAAGCTTGGTTTTGTGATATAGGACCTCCAGTTACCTTACTTACAAGTACAAGAACCTGGAAAATTGAGTAAAAGAGCGGAAATGAACGAAAACCGCAAAGGTAATGACAAATTACTCGTTTAGGGGCTATTTAGGATTAGATAGTGACGTGCTTGTTGTTAACTTGTGAAATTTTGTAGAGACATCAGAGACCATATGAATTAGTCCCTGTCCAAATTTGGTAATTTTTTGACCATCCGAGAATATTTGGCGAATTTATTACCGATTAGGGACGTTTGTTTGGGAAAAATACTTAAAATTCTTGAAAGATTATGAAATTTTCTGGAGAACTCAGGTATGACATAATATAATCACATATGAAATTTGGGGTCATTTGGAAAACCCTACCTATGTTTTCTGGATTCACGTTTATTCGAGTTTTTATAGTTGTTTTTGGCTCGAAAATATAATTTGGCAAGATTGTTAGGTTCTGGGAATTTTACAGGTTATTTTGGGAAATATTTTGATCACTCAGAAATTTTGTTATAACAAACGATTTACAGGTTAAATATATCCTATAAAATGAATTTTTATAAATTAATAAATTAGTAAATAATTCCAGAAATATTTTTATAAAAATATTCATATTTTACATGATAAATTTATAAATTTTCATAATTTAATGATAAATGGATAATTAATTGTGCTAATTTGAAAGTTAAACAAATTCATTTATGATAAAAATCGACAGGTTTGTGATTAACGAATCTGTTGGAATATCAGAACATCAAGAGTGATCAAAAAGCATATTTTCAGGTTAATTGACTAAAACCAAACTTTTTGTGAAAAATTCAGACAATTCGGATGGATTGTGCAAGCTTTTCTCCAAATCAAATTGAATAAATGGAAATGAGCCTCGTAGCGAATCCATACATCTAATTTATGATCTATCTTTATAAATTTAATCATTTTATCAACCAACATGTTTACCCAAGTTTATATGATCATACCTGTTTCCTAAAAGCGCAAACGATCAACATAGCTCAGCTGGTGAAACGGGGAAACTAAGCCAAGTTCGGTTTTAAAAATTAGATATTGAACAACGTCACAATCTGAGACAATTGACATGTTCTGGGCGTGACAGCCACACCCAGACTAGATATATGGCCCAGTTTAATATAGAGATTATAATAGTATTAAAATATTAATATTATTATAATATTGATTATAGGGTCCGAGTGCTAGTAAACCATTTGAACCGCTATCCGCTATTGTGTTGAATACCGACTAAACAGTGAGTTTCATGTCCCCTCTTTTTAAACAGTTTTACAAATTTTTGGAGTGAAAAGCATGTTTTATTAATATACATACCCGAAACATATGATGATGTGAATTATCTAAGTGCTAACATATGAAAATCCCCACTAACACAGTGATTAACTTTGAGCCGATGGCTGTGATAGAACTATTGGTTTGACAAACCCAAACAGAATCGGTCTGGTTGTTGTGTCACACATAACGCCGTTTGCACATAACCATAATTATACAAACATGATATGTAGTGTTAGACATAGCTACTTGGGGCATCTTGTGGGCGGAAGGGGGGGGGGGGGTGGGAAGTGGGTGATTATGCGTGGGAAATGGAGGCACGCAACACAAACGAACAGTCAAGGCTTCACTGTAGCTTAGCATGATTACATCACATACATACATACATACATACATACATACATACATACATACATACATACATACATACATACATACATACATACATACATACATACATACATCCGTATATACAAACTATGACTTGTGTTTACGCATAACTGATTTCTTGAAACTCGTGAAACTCACCAACTATATGTAGTTGACCCATTTTAAACTGCTTTTTAGGTATACCAAAGTTGTATAACTTGATGCTGTGCTACGTGTACAGAGTGTGGTCGATGCTGTGTGAATAGAAGCAAGCGTACTAGTAAGAAATAGATAGTATATCAGGCTGGTTGTGATTGTACCCACCTAGCTTGTAATCGAAGATAGAATAATGTAATATATTGTAGATTAGTTTGTAATGTCCCTTGATACAGAATGTCTGATTACACAAACTCATTTAAGAAAAAAAGTAAATTGGTAAAACGGGTCAACCGAAGAACCCATAGGGCTGACACAAATACAAAGCATTTAGCTAAGCATGTAATCGGGTTCGACACAAACCTATTTAGGTTGGTGGCGTGTTAGAATATATGTTGTTGAATTAGGATCTTTAGCATATTTAGAATGTATGTTTGTTTTATAAAAATAGTAGGCGGCTTAACTTTGGTAGTTCGAGCGGATTAATCGGATTTTTGTTGCAGCATTTTGGAAGGCATAATGTTGTAAACCTAAGAGAATGACAGCGCTTCCTTGAATGAAATTAAATTGCCACTTGGATTTCCTTAAGAGTCATGATAGAAATCACTCTTAGATAAAATCGATTTGAGGCATACAAAAAGTTTTATCGGATGAAACTAAGAATTGACAAGAATAGGATTTTTATTGTGAGAGAGTATGCGTGCCCTATACCTGTGCGTAGAACGAGTATCTTATCCCAAAATCAGATTTTGGAAACTGTTTATAACTTCCATTTGGGTCATATATCAGCTCTATACATTGGGCTCAAGTAATATGTGTTGCAAAGAGAATGCATCAGCCCATTATGATAATTCATTGTCAAAGCCAAAACTTTATTATAATACTTAGAAGTATTAATTTGTTAAGTTAAAACGCCGACTATCAGCTTAAACGAGTTCGTCTACATCTCCAAACTCGTTAACAACTAATGATATGTACTCGATCATAGTTAATCCAATATTACAAATCTCTATTGATGATTAATAAAATTATCAACACATAACATCTTTGAATCATTCAAAATTGGTGAAAACGGAATGCTGACGGCAATTGTAAATTCTACAAATTGATGCTCCGGATTTAGGGTGGGTTATTCCAATGGATACCTGAAGTCAATTTTATCTACTGGTGATGGAATTGGAGGTTCTTCTATGGCACGGACTGTAGATCGACCTAAATCGCTTCTCATACAGTATATTCTAAATTCTACAAACATTTATGTATGTTACGCTCAAATTGACCGAACACTGCCAATTTTCTTCATTAATTGTGATCATCAAAGGTTGTATTTTTAGCCCTAATTTATCAAACACATATGTTATTCATGCTAATCTACATGTAATTTACTGCCTTTTATTATACCGGTGTTGCATGGAATTGTTTGAGCTCAAATATAGGATGTCTAGTTACACATAACTCATTTAACAAAAAAAGTAAATTGGTAAAACGGGTCACCTGAAAAACCCACAGGGCAGACGCAAACACAACGCATTTAGCTAAACATGTAACCGGGTTTGACACGAATGTATTTAGGTTCGTGGCGTGTATGCTGTTGAATTAGGATCTTTAGCATATTTAGAATATGTGCTTGTTTTATAAAATAATGGGCAGGTTAACTCTGGTAGTTCGAGCGGATTAATCGGATTTTTGTTGCCGCATTTTGGAGGGCATAATGGTATTCGTCTTATTCGGTTTACGACTATCGATTTTAAGTGTACCCGGCTAACCTACCCGACTTGATGTCATCTATTGCTGATTTAACATGTAACTAAATAAGATTGGTTTGGTATATTAATTGGGATTTTATATATCAGGTTGAGAACTTAAGATGCTCCTTTTATATCATTTAAGCCCATCGATTTTACTGGTTCCCAATTAACCTATGTGACCGGATGTCACCTATAGCCGATTTCACACCTATCCTATTAACCGATAACCGATTACATGTGGGTTTTGGTTTAAACCTAACTAGATCGCTTCAACGTATGAATTGAGTTTTCAAAATTCATGTTCACTTTGTTTGCAAACACTTCCCTTTTTAAAAAGTACAAATAATATAGTTAGGAAAAAACAAAAAGTGTATTATATGGTATTTATATTGGTTTCTTTAGTGATATGTTCTGAAGTTAGTTTAAACTTTTTGATTTTCAATTGGTGATGAACTTTTTAGAAAATCACAGATTCAAAATAATCAAATTTAGAAAACCACAAATTCATAATACCGTTTACAGTTTGCTCTTGGTACTACATCAGAAGTGCTCATTACATCTCTACAGATTCATGTGTTCATGTTGTTGATGGCCTTGATTTAGTTCACAAATTAAAAGGTAATATTTTCAAAGTTTTGTTACTTTTTTAAACATGTATATGTTTAGAAAATAAAGTAAAAAAAAAAGATTTTGACTAAAGGTGTTTCTGGGTTAACCCAACTCGTTCAGACATGTACATTTATACTTGACCGGTACCCAACATGTTTCCATATTGGAGTGCCTGAGACCGAAAAAATCAAGCCAAAATAACCAAATTCATAAAAAAACTGTGTTGGACTCGGTCTGCCCAAGACACATATTATTATTGATGTGGTTAGTATGTTATGATCCAAGTCGGGTCATACCCAATAACAAGCTAGACAAACATCAATAATATTTGTTTATGGATGATATGATCATAGTAAATAAATAATAACAATTATGATATTTGGAAAAAGGTTTCTAAATATATTGTACTTGTGAGATAAATAAATCATATGGATGATTTATATTTTGAGAAAAGACATTACATAATGTTAGTTAAGTTGGTTAAATAACTATATGTAAAACCTTTGCATGTTACTTATGCTATATCACATTCTATAAAATACAAACATAGCATAAGTATTATATAACAAAAATTGATTTGGATTTTGAATTTGGAATGAGGTGGCCAGCCCCCCCCCCCCTGTTCCCCATTTCTCTTTTGTCCTTATTATCTTACAACATGCAAGTCATTTGGTTGGTCAAGTGGGTGGCGCATTTGACTATCAAACCCTCACTCTCTCTTTCACACACACAAGATACAAAACAAAGAAATCTCTCTTCCTCTCCCTCTTTAATATCCGGCCAAAGGTAGGGAAGAACAAGAAGGATTTTTTTTGTTGTGCAAATCCTAGCAATACAAGGTGTTTGTTGAAAGCTTGAGGGTATACAAGCTTGAGGTTTTCTCCTTTGAAGACTCATCATTCAACATCATCTTCTTCAACCTTCTTAACTCCTTGAAAGGTTGACATGCACGTATATCTTACGGTTGTTTGTGTTGGTAAGCATGTAGTTCGTATCAGGATCCGGGTTTTTGGGTTTTACATATAAAATGGGTTTTATATTCATCTAAATAACAAGATTTAAAACTAATTTTCCGCTGTGTTTTACATATAAAAAAGGTTATATGACTTTGATAATCTTGTTAAAACCTAACAATGGCATCAAGAGCCGCTTATACGAATGCATACTTCAATAGACCTAAAAATTTTCAGGTTTTATGGTGTGTTTCACCATTTGGCCGAAAGTTTTTTGTTTTTGGTTATCCCTTGGTTTTTCTAGATTATACTTTACATGCATGTGGTAATCTTGAAGAATTAAGTCATTTGGATGATTGGTTGTTTTATTTGGACAAAACCCGAAACTTTCAGTTTGTTAAGCCTTGGCCGAAATTTTGAAGGGAAAAAGGGGAACCATTTTAGACTTGTAATATTTGCATATTGGATTTGTATCGGATGTTCATAACCTATCCATGGCCTTGTGTTTGGATGAATGTTTGTGCTGTGGTTGTTTGATTATTCAATATGGTTGTAATATTCTTTTATTTGGGTTTGTAATCTATTTATTTATTTCATTTTGGCTTGTAATAATAAGTAGATTAGTTGTATTTCTTTTACTATTAAAAAATGTATTAGGATATGTTTTCGTAAAAGAAGATGCAAGAAAGGAAGCCCAAATAAGAGGAGGAGTCACAACACAAAAATGCACACTTGTGGCATTTGGATGCGGGATCAAGTGGGAGTTCACCGACACGAGCCTTGTGTCATTTTTGTCCCTTAGGAGAGACTTTTTGGCACACTTGTTTCGGTCAACAATTGTTACCAAGATTAGGTGGCTATGGTTATGGACTTGTGGTTGTCTTATTTATGCTTGCTTGGTTGATTTATATTTTGTTTTATCTTATTTGCAATATGGATAGTTAACAACTTAAAATCAATAACTTGCATAAAATCGGTTCCTTTGAAATCGTTATGTAATAAAATTGGTTTTATTATAGGCTAATGATTTCGCAATAAAATGGGTTTTATTAAAAGGAACTTTGAAAATGGGTTTTCAACTATGTACCATACATTTGAATGCATGCAAATGCAAGGTACATATATTATTTTCCAATCTAGAATTTAGAAAACGAAAATCCCTTTTTTAAAACAAGTCGAACACCATCCTTTTATACAACACTCGAATCACTTGGGAACTCGATGTGGGATAAAGGTCACCTAACCACAATGGAGGAAACTTGCGAGTTTGAGGTGGGTTTATCTTATTTGTGGGATAAAGGTATGATATTACGTTTAATATACATTAATCCCGTGTACATTTTATTTATTATTTAATTAGTTTTGTTTGGTTTCTTGAAAGATTTGTATACTACTAACATATTTTTATATTTTAGGTTTCGGGTTTTAATTGTGGTGAAAAGAGGACGAAAAATATGCAAAAACAAGCCGAATCGGAGAACCGAACCATCAGGAAACGAACCGGACCAGACTAGGAAGAGAACCGGACCGGCTAGGCCGCCCCCACCCCTTAAGGTGCCGAAGCGCCGCGCAGTGGGGAGGGCAAGCCCGCCGCGCGGCGCCATGAGCCCACTTCCAGAAGTTTCTAGCCGACTTTTGTGTTTTAAGCATCCTGTTTCCTATTTAAAGACCCCTAAACTCAGCCTTAATCATACTTGAAGAGTCAGCCGAATTGGAAGAGTTCCCGAGATTAGGATTGCTAATTTTGGCGACTTTGGAGTTGAAGAATCATCCGGTGGTGCGCATATTGGTTGAAGACGAAGAACTCGGGTTTTATCTTATGTTTTCTTTCGTTTTGTTTTATATCCTCCATGAATTCTTGGTTTTTTTTTTCCGTTTAAACTTAAGATGTTAGGTTAAATTGCATGAACTACTTAGGCTTATGATGAACCTACTTTGATGTTTTGATTTGACTCGGGATTTATTTACGTTATGGTTTTTATGATTTAGTAAAAGATTTATTTATATTAAATTGATGCATATGGATGCTTAGGATTGTTTGATGAGTTTTATTCCATAGTTTTCCTTGATTAATGTTTGTCATATGATAGGATTTCTATTAGGTCAATTACTTTGTGTTCTTGATTATTTTATGATTGATGTCATGATAAGATCATAGGAATAATATTGTCAAATAAACCTAAGTGTGCTGCTAACCTAAAATCTGTAAAGTGCTAGGTTATTGATAAGTCTTTACTATTTAATCTTGATAGATTTAGTTCTTCGTAAGGAGTCCGTATAGGGTTGATTATTTATTATTGTTTATAAAATCAATTAAATATTTTGAATTGCCTTTGATTTCCGCGCTGTAAGGTAGGATTTCGTATAAAGGAACTAGATCATAATTAATTAGGTGACCGTAAAAGAACTTGATTTTTAAATACTGGTGCGTGTTAAAAGTTATTAGAAACCCATAGGTGTCTTCTTGAGAAGGGTCAGGGTCCTGTTCGGGTTTTCTTTTAAGTGTCGATTTTATGGTCCCAGTCCATAACTAAATATTTTCCCGGTTAATTCATAACTGAAATTTAGGGAATTCTGGCCTAGATAGTTTTCTTTTTATCATCTTATTTTAATAACAAACTTTTTCTTCCGTTTAAATTACTTGTTTTCTTAATTAGTATTTAATAATAGTTTTAAATTAGTATTTAAATTAAACCCCCCAAAAAAATATAACTTAATAAGTTGTGTGTGTAGTCGAGTCTAATTAACTAATAAACGGAATTTAGAGAGTCTCGTGGGTTCGATATCCGGACTTACTTAGCTTTACTAGAGTCGTTCGGTTCACTTTCCGGTTAGTAGTTTAGTCGAGTTTTAGAGAGTCTAGATTATTACTTATTGTTTATTTTTAGTTAAATTAGTTAATAATTATTAAACTACTTCAAGCATATCAAGTTTTTGGCGCCGTTGCCGGGGATTTTATCCGCGGTTTATCAAAGACTTTTCAAAAATCACACGCCCACTGACCCAACTCCTCGAGAAAGATGTGCCATTTATTTTTGATGATGAATGTGTGAAGGCGTTCACGTTTTTTAAAGAGACGCTCGCAAGTGCTCCCATTCTTTGTTCTCTCGATTGGAGCTTGCCGTTTGAGCTCAGTGTGATGCTAGTGATTATGCGGTTGGAGTGGTTTTGGGGCAAAGGCGAGATAAACATTTTCACCCCATCTATGCTAGTAAGACGTTAAACGATGCTCCAGAGAACTATACCACCACCGAGAAGGAGCTTTTTGCTGTGGTGTTCGCATTTTAGAAGTCCATGGAGGATCTTTCAGAGTGACGTGTGAGAGCATCCACAAACAGATCTACCCTACAACACTATGAGCGGAAATCATAATGAAGTGAAAATACTCAAAATCGACTCTTTAATCTCTTATCTATATCATTAATACCAACGGTAATACAAGAGATATGACAGTGTAAGATCAAAGTACATAATGGATCACTCCACCAACTGGTCAGGAGCATCAACTATCACAAGTGATCCACAACCCTATTTATAGGCACACATGAGAACTTATGCGGCGCATATGTTATGCAGCGCATAACTTATGCGTTGTGTAACTTATACGCTGCATAAGTGTTTCTTGTGTATTTGACATTTAAGTGCACAATCTCTAACATCACATGCTATCAAGACCTAACTAACACAAGACACAAAGTACTAGACATTTCATGTTCCTACAAACTCCCCCTTGGATAGTACTTGCCTTGTGTCACCCAAGCAAATATACATTTCAAGCTTCAACACGCTCCCCCTTTTATATTGCTTAGATTTAGGTCACAAACTCCTCAATCATCAAGTTAAAAGACTTCTCTTCACATGTAAGCTTTCCCGATCTTCTTTGAATGATTTTACATTTAATTATTCTTTTAGAAAAATTTAACAATCAAAGTTTTCTCCCATCGGCTTGAAACTTTTAAATCTTCTAACTTTCATGAGTCCTACAAAATATTCAAACCATTTGCTATCTCATTCCGTTTCCCATATCAAAACATGATGAATCCCCAAATACATCTTGATAAACACTTTTAAGCAAATTGTATTTGATCCACCAAATCTAATAATCCAACCACATGGAAGTCAACAATCAACTCCCATGTCTCTCTCCAAATAAAAGATCTTGAATCCTCAATGTATAAGCAATTATAGCTTATAAATGACAATAATGTGTATGCTCATATTTCAACGTGTACGTCTAGTATGCATTGCATAATCTTGTATGAACCAACTTATCTTACAAGCAGGTAAATACTTATACAGTGACCTTTCAACAATGTAAATGATACGGAGAGGATAAAACGTGAGGATTTAACAAAGCAATAGCTATACCGTTTATGTTGTAAGGTTACTTATGTGACGCATATGTTATGCAGTGCATATATTATGCGACGTATAACTTATGCGGCGCATAAGTTGTATCTTTGAGGGTTTTTGCCACAAAAGTTTCGGAAAACGATGTAGAAATGATCTGATTCTTGAGTATGTTGTTCAACACCAATGATATAACAATCCTTGAAGTTTTGGTGATATTTGAACGACTACATCGTCTGTAATGATCAAAAATGTGTATAAAAAAGATTTTTGACCTTTTCTAGGCAGATCAAGAGCCACCAGGCTCTGATACCATTTAAAAGTCCAAGATGGTGTCGTTAGAGTGACGTGTGAGAGCATCCACAAACAGATCTACCCTACGACACTATGAGCGGAAATCATAACGAAGTGAAAATACTCAAAAACGACTCTTTAATATCTTATCTATATCATTGATAGCAACGGTAATACAAGAGATATGACAGTGTAAGATCAAAGTACATAATGGATCACTCCACCAACTGGTCAGGAGCATCAACTATCACAAGTGATCCACAACCCTATTTACAGGCACACATGAGAACTTATGCGGCGCATATGTTATGCGGCGCATAACTTATGCGCCGTGTAACTTATACGCCGCATAAGTGTTTCTTGTGTATTTGACATTTAAGTGCACAATCTCTAACATCACAGGCTATCAAGACCTAACTAACACAAGAAACAGAGTACTAGACATTTCATGTTCCTACACATTTGACAAGTTCCGCTCGTACCAAGACCACCATGTTTACCGATCATATAGCTTTGCGTTTCCTCTTTCAGAAGAAAGACGCGAAGGGTTGTCTTATACGGTGGATTCTTCTACTTTCCGAGTTTGACATCGAGATCAAAGATAAGAGGGGTGCGGAAAACTTAGCGGCCGATCATCTATCCCTTTTAGAAGATCCGAGGAGAGAAGAGTTGCGTGAGGAGGAGATTGGAGATACTTTCCCTCACGAGTTGATCGATTTTGTTGCGGCTGAGAAGCAAGGTATGCCATGGTTCACTAATTTTGCTAATTATTTGGCGAAGAATATTGTGCTGGAGGGTATGACTACACAACAAAAGAGGAAGTTCTTCCGGGATGTGAATAGGTATGTGTGGGATGACCCGTTCTTATTTAAGATTGGAGGTGATCGGATTATGAGGAGATGTGTGACGAAAGAGGAAGATTGGGATATTCTAAAGCATGTTCATGAAGGGTTGACTGGAGGTCATCATGGTGCGCATGTTACCGCATAGAAGGTGTTTAACAGTGGGTTCTATTGGCCGACGGCTGTTAAAGATGCTTAAGAGTTTATGAAGCTTTGTGATGCGTGCCAAAGAACATGTAACATCTCCTCTAAGAATGAGATGCCTCAAAACCCCATACAAATTCTTGATATCTTTGATGTTTGGGGCATCGACTTCATGGGACCATTTCCCACGTCGAATGGTAATAAGTATATTTAGGTGACTATTGATTATGTGTCAAAGTGGGTGGAAGCCCAAGCGTTGGCTATGAATGATGCATGAGTTGTTGTGAGGTTCCTTAAGAAGTTGTTTACTTCTTTTGGTACTCCGAGAGCTATTATTTGTGATCGGGGCACCCATTTTTGCAATGCCGTCATGGAGAAAGCATTAGCTCGTTATGGGGTTACTCATCGTACCTCTACTGCTTATCATCCTCAATCAAATGGTCAAGTCGAGAATGCGAATCGATGGGTGAAGAGGATTTTGGAGAAGACGGTTGGGGCTACTCGGAAGGATTGGTCAGAGAAGTTAGACGATGCATTGTGGGCATTCCAAACCGCGTACAAGACTCCGTTGGGTACTACACCGTTTATGCTTGTTTAAGGTAAGTCTTGTCATCTTCCGGTTGAGTTGGAGCATCATGCTTATTTGGCATTGAAGACGGTTAATATCGATCTTATTGCGGCCGCGAGGAAAAGGTACTTTAGATTCATCAGTTGGAGGAGCTCCGGGATGCAGCATATTCTCGATCGTTGAACATCAAAGAGAAGATGAAAGCTCTACACGATCGACGTTTGAAAGGTGGCAAAGAGTTCTTGTGACATTTGAGCCAAAACAAGGTACACCTCAGTACGTAATTACCGATTAAGCAAATAAACGCCTTTTGCGTAACAAACGAACGATCAACTGAACGGGTCGGGTTATGACCCAGATATCTCGGGGGGTCATTTATAAGTGATATACGATCTATACAAGCTAAAATATTAGAAATATGGTCTTAGTTTGATAGCAAACAAGTTAAACAAAAACATGCTCGTTTAACCACCGGCTATAGATTTAAACGCGAAAGATAGTTACAAACCAAGCATTGTATCATCCGTTAAGCCGAAAAAGACTTACCAAACACTTATTTGAAATGTTTTAAGCGATCCGTGAAAATATTTTTGATTTTTACAAACGTATAGTATGTTTTTATAATTTTACACAAAACTAGCCGAAAAACACTTGTTTTCGCGTTGTCTAACGCACCCGATAATTTTTTCGCGCCAAAAACCAAACCCGAACTAAATTTGGACCGGGCTTTTCGTGTTTGGGCTTGAGAAATTAGAAACTTGGGCCAAAATGGGCCCAAAGTGGGCCCATGTTGGTCCGATCGCAGCAGCAACCCCCCCTTTTTATTCTTTCACATTTAAACTAGATACAAGATATTTTCAACATTATTTCTTGAAAATTCTGGACATAAACTTCTTCTCCAGCCAAAAACTCAAGAAACCCTAAGGTAAACAACTTAAATAAGCTACTTTTACACTTGTTTAAACTTGTTTAATACCATAAAAACATGTCTTGGTTACTAAAAATCATTCCTAACCGTGTAAAAATCCTAAAAATGGTCCATAAACATGTTTTGATCATACACATGGTAAGTAACCTGTTTTGATAGTTTTTTTGGCCATAAACATGGATTAAAGGGTTGAAACGCCGTTTTTACGGTTTAAAAGTTCGTTTTTGTACACTAGCCGAAACCCTAACTTAAGGGCTTTTATGTTGATGAAATATTTCTTGGTTTGTGATATAGGACTTGTACCTAGCTTTCTTAGAAGCACAAGAACCTAAAAACTTGATTAAAAAGTCGGAAACGAGCCAAACCCGCTAAGGTAATGCCGAAACACTCGCTTACGGGCTATTTAGGTTAAGGTTGTGATGTGCATATTTTTAAGACTTGAAATTTTTCAGGGACATCAGGGACCATGTCAATGAGTCTCTGTTCAAATTTGGTAATTTTTCGACCATTCGAGAATATTTGGCGAATTTATTACCGAATTGGGACGTTTATTTGGGAAAAATAGCTAAAATACTTCAAAAACTATGAAATTTTTCTGGGAACTCAGATTTGATGTATTTTGATCACATATGAAATTTGGAATCATTTGGAGAAGTTTAAAGGTGTTTTGTTTATTTGCGTTCGTGTGAATTTTTACAGCCGAATTTGGGCCGAAAAGAATATTGCACGAGCTTTTTACATTCTGGAATTGATGCAGTTTGTTTTGGGACATGATTTTAGTATTCAGGAATTTTAGTGGAATTTTTGGAAATTGTTTGGGGTAAACGGACGATTTTCAAGCGAAATATAGCTGATAAAATGAATTTTTATAAATTAATAAATCAGTAAATAAATTCCAGAAATATTTTTATAAAAATCTACATATTTAAATTGATAAGTGGTTAAATTTTCATAATTTAATGATTAACGGTTAATTAATTATGCTAATCTGAATATTAAACAAATTCAGTTTTTATAAAAACCGGCAAGTTCGCGACTAGTGAATCTGCGGGAATATCAAAACACCAAGAGTGATCAAAAATCATATTTTGGGCTAATTAAGTAAAAATGAACTTTTCTATGAGAAACCTGGACAATCCGGGTGGATTGTGCGCGTTTCTTCTCAAATCAAACTATATAAACGGAAACGGGCCCCGTGGATAATCCGGGACCCCAGTATGTGATCTTTCTTTATAACTTAATCATTTTATTAACCAATACATTTACCCAAGCTTATTTTCCCATAACTGTTTTCTGAACGCGTAAACGAACAACTTGGCCCAGCTGGGAAAACGGGAATCTGAGCCAAGTTCAGTTTTAAGTAATAGACATTGAACAACATCACAACCTACGTCTATTGCTACTTTCTGGGCGTTCCAGCTACACCCAGATTAGTTATACAGCCCAGTTTAGTATTGAGATTATAATAATGTTAAAATATTAATATTATTATATTATTGATTATAGGAACTACTGATAGCGAACTGAACAAACCGCGAGTTGATACAGTACTGAATATCTACTAAACCGTGAGTTTCATGACCCCACTTTTAAACTGTTTTACGAACTTTTGGGGTGAAAAGCATGTTTGATTATATCTATATACTTATCTGAAACATGTGATGATGTGAATTATCTAAGTGCTAACACACGAAAGTCCCCACGATCACGGTGATTAACTTCGAGCCGGTGGCTTGTGAATAGTACTATTGGTTTGACAAACCCAAACGGAGCCGGCACGGTTTGCCGAGACACCAAAACCGTTTGCACCTGACCATAATTATACAAACACGCTATGTAGTGTTAGACATAGCTACCGGGGCATGTTGTGGGCGGAAAGGGGCCATAGTTGTTGATTGAGCGCGGGAAATGGAGGCACGCAGCACGAACACTCCAGGCTTCACTGTAGCTTAGCATAATTACATCACATACATCATTTACATACATACATACTTATCTCATGATTACAAGTGCTGACTTGTGAATACTCATTACTGTTTTCTTGAAACTCGTGAACCTCACCAACTCTAGTAGTTGACCCGTTTTAAACTGCTTTTCAGGTGTACCTAAATCGGAATGATTGGGTGATCTGTCACGTGCCTGAAGTGTGTGGTTGATGCTATGTGAATAGAAGCAAGGGTGTTAGTAGTAAGAATGTATAGTTAACAAACTAGTTTTGTTTGTATCGCCTAGACTGTTAAACAATGATAGAACGAAGAAATGTAATATATTGTAAATTAGTTTGTAATGTTTCTTTATAAACAATGTGTTGATATCAGAGGTGTCTGTTACATTCCCGTTTTACGCTTCCACATTGTGCTAGTCGGGGGTGTGACAGTTCTAGAAAGGCGATAAGGTATTATTATTTAACTCTCGTTTGAAGTTGTTTGTAGGAAAGTTGAGATCGAAGTGGACGGGACCGTACTTGGTGAAAGAAGATTTCCCGTATGGAGTGGTGGAGTTGGAAAATCCCGATAATGGAACCTTTTGGAAGGTAAATGGTCATCGCTTAAAGCACTATTTTGGAGGACCCGAGGAATCAATCGAGATGGAGGAAACTCCTCTCGATCCGTCGCACTAAAATGTCACACGTGGTTCTTGAGTGAAAACTTAAGTGTAGAGTTTGTATTTTATTTCTTCTTTTATTTTTATTTTTGTATTTGCATCACTAAACTTGCATTGTAGTTCGTTTTTATTTGTGTCGTTTCAAGGAATCATTACCGAAATCAGAAGCGGAATCGCCAAGGTAAGGGGAGGCTCTAGGCAAGTCTTACACATGTTAATTAAATCAACTCATGTTAGCCTTCAATCACATAATCCTTAAATTAAACCCATAATCCTTAAATCAAACCCCTAAAAAAAACTAATATATATGTTTGCGGGAGCGCCCCGCGGCGGGCTCTGAACCCCCCGTCGCGCGGCGCGACGGGTATGTGCCAGAATTTTAATTTTTATTTTATATATTATTATCATCATCTTTTTCCCCATTTCAAATCCCCTTTCACCATCTCTTTAAACCACTATTTTTCATCATTTTTCACCAAATCAAACCTTAAAACCATCTACATACCATCAAATAACCATAACCCACCATTAATTTCCATCTATCCTTCACCATTCAAGCCACATTCAGCACTTACCATTCAATTTTTACCTCTTAATTCTTGCATTTCATGTTCTAAGGTATTATTTCTTGTAACCATTTGTAGTTGTTTTTTGTATTTTAGCCTAGTTTTGATAGTTTTCTTAGTAGTTTTTTGTAAACTAGTTTGTCGGGTTTGTGAGGAATTGTTAGTTTGTTGAAGTAAGTTTGTGGGTTTTGATGACCGGGTTGAGCTTAGTTAGAATATATATTTTGTTTGCTGGTTTGTGTCGGGTTGAATTTATTTGTTGAAATATTGGTTGCGGGTGGTTCGGTTTGGTTTTTCAAAGTTGTTAGTTGGTTGCGGTTCGGCCGGTTTGGGTGTTACAAAGTGAATATTTTGAGATTGTTGGTGAATTATTGAAAATTGGAATTTGAATGTTGAGATGTTATTAATTTTTATATAAAGTCTTAATCGTGATTCTCCGTTAGTTTACAACTCAATGTTCGTTTTTTGTGGCAGTTTTACTTAATTGGGACAATTAATGTGCCGGGTGGGGGTGTTGCACATTGAGTCATTGTTGTTTTGTCGGTTAGTTAGTTTAACTTTGTTTTGAATTTTTGATTATCCGTTGAACTTTATTTACTAAAAATGGCCGCTCGTTCGTACTCAATCTCCATTCGGACGAGTTCAGTCATTTGTATTTTGTAACCAGATACTAATTTTCTCCCTTTGTTTGCTTGTTTATTTTTGTGTTTTCAGGATGTACGGTGAAGGTTCGTCACATGGGGCGACAAAGCGAAGACGCGATCCGGCACCGTGTCCACAAGATGTTGAGCCGGAAGTAGAGGTTGTGGTTGGAAGAACAACAAAGCGAGTGATTAATTACAAAGAAGGAGCGGTACCGTTGAGGCGGAAGAGTAGGGATATGCGAGATTGTGCGTTACTTCGATTTGCGGAAGATTCGAAAGAATATGAGAAGTTGGATGATCTTATCGGGTCGGATATGCTTATTTTTAAAATGATTAATTGGGATACTTTGGATGAGATCGGGCAAACAGGTCGGATTGAGGAGTTGAGTGGCCCGAAGTTTAAGGCGATGTTATGTTTAAAGGAACATCAGTATAAAGAGTTAACGCTTGATTTTTTGTGCATGTATCAATTCAAAGAAGGTAATTTTGATCAACCAAACACGATTTCATTTCCGTTGGGACGAAGGACATGCAAGATGACGATGGCCTAGTTTGGGGTAGCGGGTGGTTTTTTCACAGAAGATGAAGTTAATTCGGTCGAGTTTCACACAAGTTTGAGAGGGGCGTTTAGACATAAGAAGCCCTTTAGTTTGACCGGTAGAGATTTGGCCACTTTTTGGGAGAAGATTGCGGTTCCTCCATTTTCGGGGAGTATGGTAGCATCAGATATTCACGGCCCGGTTTTGAGGTACATTCATAAAATTTTAAGTACTACTTTGGTTGGACGAGGGTCGGGAGAGAATAAGGTAAATTGGTTGGATTTGTTCTGTTTATTGGTAATGGTTGAACAAAGGCCTATGAATGTGGCGAGTGTTTTGGCTTTGTCATTTCATCGACAGAGAAGAGGGGGTGCACAAAAGAGATCAGAGTTAGATATAGGCTCTTATGTTACATTGTTGGAAAAGAATTTGGGGGGGTTTTGAGAAATATAAACCAGAGTATTTAAAACAAGAGCTGATGGTTGAGTATATTGGTGTGAAAGAGTTAAGGTTGTCTGGGATTTTGAAGCCCTTTGATCCATTAGCTTGGGAAGAGGCTCGTTTGGGTCCTACAGAGATTCCACCTCCTGATTCTGAGGTAGCCGCAGCGATGCGAGCTAAGTTGCCTACCCGATATCAGAGGCTGTTGCACAGACAAGAGAAACTGGGTAGACAGTTTCTAGTTCGAGAGCCCCATGCTAAGGTACTTACTTTGGATTCTTTATATGACAGGATGGAGTCGGGATTTGACCACATGCGGGGTTACATGAATGAGCAGTGTGATGGGATTAGACAGCTAATGAGGGAAAGCCAACAGAGGCTGGTGATCGGTCATCGTCGGACCGGTCAAAGATAAAGAAGAATGTGTTCCTAATCACCTTAAACTAGTTAGGGTAAGAAGGGTGTCGAACAACGAAGAGTTTGTGGTCGGTGATCTAAATTTAATCAATTAAAAGTTATGAAGCTTTTTTGAGTAGTCGTATAGACCAAATATGATTTTGATTTGAAATAATTATATTTTTTAGTTTTAATGAAAACAACTAACAATTTTCAAGAAATAAAATTGAGTTGTAAACCATGATCATGAAACGAATCAAACCGGGGTTTCAAGTTCTACAAACAATTTGGGCAAAACACACTATAAAATGAGTTCATGTAATCACAATGGATATTTAGGTAGCAAATAATTCATAACGAAAGGCGTCAATATTCGTCTATCACAAGTAAATGGTGCAAGGAAAACCTTCACAATATGAATTATGGACAAATATATGCTATATAGATTAAGAACATTCACAACCTTAAACACAAATAAAGAACCATAGCAATTATCATCTTACGAGGTCAACGATGCAAGGAAATCTTAACAACGCAAGTTCATAATAATACACGATTACCTAATTCATGTCATTCAAACCAAATGATTACATAAAATATTAATTATCTCAAATCATAGATGTGAAAAAACCTTAAAACTTACAAAACCCTACACCCAGGAATGATTACAGATGGATTAGCCGCTCATGGTTGTGGAGACCGTCTTCTATATTGTTTTGCAATCTTGAAGTGGATGTCAAATGGTGATCACCAATGGTGTTTTTTTCTTCAAAATTCTTCCCTCTTCCTGGTTGCTGCCCTCCCTTTAAATGGGATCTTGAGATGTAACTCCTTCTGAAAGAATTTAATTTTATTTTCTTCCCTCGTGACCCTGCTGTCCGTAACACCCAGAAAAAACAAAGTCCAAAATATATGGTGTTAGATGCTCCTTAATTATTGTTGACCACTCTTCTTTTGTAACTCCCACCAGCTGTTTCTTTTTTTCTTTTATTTGTGTCCGTGACAAAACTGCCAAGGCATCAAATGGTGTGGGTTTTTCTTTTCTTTTGTGGGCATATCCAACTCTAGTCCTTTGTTAAACGAGCCCATCCAAATCCTTGTTTCAACCCACTTGCATTTGCTAATGCTGCTGTGTCACGTAATCAAGTCACTACAATATTTGAATGGTGAATTTCAACTAAAGAAAATAATGATTTAATAGTTTAAGTCAATTAACTTTAATCGAAATCTTGTTTGCTATATTGACATTTAGATGATGAAAAACTTATGCTTTTATATCATTATATATGGAAGACAACAAAATATAAATATTAATAAACTATATATATATATATATATATATATATATATTTATAATAATATCTATGCATTTTATGACTAATTAACGTGAAATAAAGAGTACATGAAATGCACCGATCACATCCCCACACTTATCATTTGTTTGCCCTCAAGCAAACTATCATGAAACGCATACACCTCGATCGATGGTTTATTAGTTATCATCATTAATACAAGTAAGGTATAAGGTCATACCCAATTTCTAAGACTGACACTTTCAAGATAGATAACCCACCAAACAATTTAATGGTGTATTTAAAAACAATGGAACCTCCCAAAGAAGTTTACTTTGTTTCCGGTTACGGTACACATAATCAGACCCCTCACAAATATATCGCTACTCTCGGTTTAATATCTGGAACAGCAAAAAGTGTGCTAGTATCTCTCTGCCCTATATACCAAGTATGAATACAAAGTAATAAGCTTGCAAACCAGTCATATCTTCACGTATTAACCACCGGTTGCATAAAAAATAGGAATAAGGGTTTTGTTGTGGCTTAGGCTCAGTTATGGAATAGGAATTATTTAGTGAATTATGGTGAATGAAATCCAATTTATTCAAACTAAATAAACAATTAACTACTAACCGACTGTTGTTTACAACCAATACTTACTTCAAGCATTAACCTTTTTTTTTCTTTTTTAACTTTTTTGATTTTCTAACTTTTTTTTCTTTTTTTTTTCTTTTTTTTCACTTTTTTTCTTTTATCTATTTTTTACTTTTTTTTTATTTTTTTTTTCCTATTTTTTTTCTTTTAAAGATTACGGACATCAATATATAGAAACAACTGACCCGAGACATACGTACATTGTGTACTATGCTCAACAACTGACTGTATACAATTCTAATATACCGGATTTCATCCACAAGGTTTAAAACAAAAGGCTAAGGCTAACACGCCTTGTAATGTGAGGTTCAAATGAAAGGAAAAATGCACAAATTTGGCTACTAATTGATAATGTAGGGTATGAAGTATTTTTTTTTATATATTTTTTATGTAAAGGCCATTATATGTGGGTTTCTACAGCCCTATTTCTTCATACAGGTGGGGATATTAAGATCTTGGCATGTATATGACAAACAAGTTCTAGATATCATGAACATACTGGTTACACTCTTTATATCACTCATATGACATGTGTATATATATCTATAAACTATATGTGTATTATATATAAGGCAATCTCACATACGCACGGAAGGAAATGGGCTGCCGATGTGAAACATGTGTATCCGTCCCCATGACTCGTTATCCCCATTTAAACGGTCCATTTTTGTTTTACCTTTTGAAAAACATTTGATGAGAATACTTTCGAGAAGCTTAAAAACTGACCTTTTACTTGGCATTAATAATAGTAATTAACAATTTACAATTTCGTCTTTTGCGTACATTCAAGCTACTATAAGGCAATAAAAATTTTCAATTTTCCCCCCATCCCCACACTTAAGGTTAACATTAATGTTAAAATTTTAGTTTTTAAAAAAACATTAACGAGGACGGGGTTAAAATTTGATTGAATATATTAATTTAAAACCGGGATGCAATGGTCACAATTTTTTTTTTTCAACAAAGCAATGAGTTAACTAGAATGACAAAACAAAGCATGGAAATGAGAGCACCTGATTTGAGCAACTTCAGTTCGTCCTAGGCTTGCGATGACTTGTCTTCTTCAAAGACTCAACTATATTCTTCAAGATTCTTAACACGTACAGAAGCATGCAACGCTAAAATCATTATCTCCATAATTCGCTTTGTTAAACGAGTTAAATCTATTGGCAAGCATCTATAACACCAAATAAAATTAAAAAGGAAAAAAAAATTTTTTTGTTTGACAGAACGTCGACCCGGCCGGGTCACATATTCACACGCCTGGGTGAATGTTTTTCAGAATTACCCTTTTTGTTCAGAACGCAGACCCGGGCGGGTCAAATTCCCACCCGGCCGGATAATTTTTTTTTTTTTTTAGGATTCTATATTAGAAAAGAACATTTTTTTTTATTTTGTAAAAATACTATAGTAGAATTAAAATCCTAAAAAATATTAAAAATCTTTTTGTCTTTTTTTTAGTCGGGTTCGGTTAACCAAACGAACGCCCTTCCGCAACTTTGAGCCAGACTTTGTCCTCAATGTTCAACGGAGTTAGGACATTATTAACCCATGTTTAGCAACTTAAACTTTTTTTTTAATAAGTTATGAAAGAATGCAAAGTAATTAGAGAAGAAAAAAAAATCAGAATTTGAATATATAAAATATACAAGTATCACCATTAATTAGAAGTTCCAACATTCATGGTGGGCGAATGTGGTGCTCGCCTATAGCTTGTTCCACAAGAGCACACTGCCACCAATCCGGCACGCTCGGATACAGCCCAAACATTTTCAATCTCCATTTTGAATTATCACGTTCGGATGGTTTCTTTTCTGCTTTCCTTCTTTCTCCCTTTCCTTGCCTTGTCACTATCTCCTCATTAACTGCACCTTTCTTTACCATCTCATATTCTGTTTTATTTCGATCAAACATGCCAACCACAAAACACTCCTCTTTCGTGTGATCTTTGCTCAAAGATACACACCCATCAACAATGTCCACTTTAGGGCTTTCATTGCTAATAAGAGGGTTAGTAACATTGTAAAATAATAATAACCGATTATCACGATTTCCAAACTTAATCCCCAAATTCCCTTTAGCATAATCAATTACTGATTGTGCTGTAGCAAGGAATGGTCTGCCCAGTATGACGGTATGTTGTGTCAGATTCACACTCTTAGCATAGTCAAGCACCAAAAAGTCAACTGGGTAGCAAAAATCCTTCACATGAACCACTACATTAGTCACCAAGCCCCGGGGAAGTGTATGAGTCTGATCAGCTAACACCACGGTGGTGTTCGATTTTTGTAAAGGAATGAAATCGTACTTGTCATACAAACTTCCCAGCATGATACTAACACAAGCTCCAAGATTCTTGGATTCCAAATTCCAAAAATATTCTTTTTTCCTCCCTTACTTTTGCCGTTTTCTTTTATTTTTACTTTTCCTTTTTTTCTTTTTTTTTTCTTAACTCTCCAAATTAATTGGAGTCAAAGAAAACTATCTTTATGTTTTTCGTAACTCTCCAAATTAATTGGAGGCAAAGAAAACTCTCTTTATGTAACCGACTTGTGGACAATTGGGAGACCAAAGTCTTTGGCATTTATTCTTTAATGTGTCAATAGTAGACCACGTTTAAGCCCATTGCAAAACTTCCTATTTCGTTTCAACGACCCAGCTCACACATTCGTCACATATTAAAATTGCCTTTTCACTTCAAACATATTTTAGTTCCCTGCTCAAAAGTCCACCTGCCTTTTATTATGGCACAATTTTAGTTCTTGTCTTTCTTTATTATCATTTAACTTTGGCATTCCACTTTCTAATAATATTTCGCTTTCATGACTTGATAGGCCATTTGCTCGTTCTCCATAAGTTGGTCAATTTATATTGTTTTAACTTCAGTTATACAAAATATAAAAACATACTCGAAGTACCATAATCTTAACTAAAAACTAAATAAAAACTGTAAAATAAACTATATAAATACACGAAATTAAACCGACCATCATATGCAAGTGAATGCACATGCGCTAAGACACTTGGGATCTCATCTTCTGGTACGCATCTCCGAATCATTTGATCTGCTCCTATTTTGAACAAATGTAGTTCATCCCAAATGTATTGTTTCACTTGTGACTTAAAATGGATTTTCTTCTTTTTTCTCCAATGTTCAGGTGTCACACCTGTGGCCAAATAATGTTAGCAAACCAGGTAATGTAGATATTGACAAAATATGTTCATCTGGGAAGGATTCATTAATTGGTTTGCTTGTCTCGTCCTCTCCTACTACAATTCTCGACAAGTGGTCGGCCCCCACGTTTTCACTCCCTTTCTTGTCTCGGATTTCGGCATCAAATTCTTGTAACAACAAGATCCACCTAATCAACCGTGGCTTTGCTTCTTTTTTCTCCATGAGTTACCTGAGAGCACTGTGGTCAGAATATATAATGACTTTGCTACCCCAAATGTAAGAACGAAATTTATCCAAAGCATATACTACCGCAAGTAATTTTTTTTCTGTTGTTGTGTAATTAAGTTGTGCATCAGAAAGAGTTTTACTTGCATAATATATTGCCACGGGTTTCTTATCAACCCTTTGACCTAAAACAGCCCCAATTGCATAATCACTCGCGTCGTACATGATTTCAAATGGTAAAGACCAATCGGGTGATTGCAAAATTGGGGCTTCCACCAATTTTTGTTTCAAAATGTTAAAAGCTTCAATACATTCTTCATTAAAAACAAAAGGAGCATCTTTTAAAAGTAAATTACATAAAGGTTTTGTTATTGAACTAAATCCTTTAATAAACCTCCTATAAAACCCCGCATGACCTAAGAATGATCTAATGCCCTTAACATTCGAGGGATGAGGTAAGGTGGATATAACTTGCACTTTTGCATGATCTACCTCAATCCCACGACCTGAAATCACATGGCCCAACACAATCCCTTCTTAGACCATGAAATGACTCTTTTCCCAACTCAATACCAAATTTGTCTCGACTCACCTTTTTAACACCTTTTCCAATTAAATTAGACACAAATCAAAAGATGAACCAAAAATAGAGAAATCGTCCATGAAGATTTCCAAAGACTCCCCCACCATATCCGAAAAGATACTCATCATACACCTTTGAAAGGTGGCGGGGGGCATTACATAATCCAAAGGGCATTCGCCTAAATGTGAAAGTACCATAAGGATATGTAAATGTGGTCTTTTGTTGATCTTCGGGATGAATAGCAATTTGATTATAACCTGAATAATCATCAAGAAAATTAAAATTCCTGACCTGATAATTTCTCCACAATTTGATCAATGAATGGTAAAGGGAAATGATCCTTTGAAGTAGCTGCATTAAGTTTTCTATAATCAATACAAATTCTCCACCCGGTTACCGGCCGGGTGGCTACCTCCTCACCTGAGTTGTTTTTAACGACTTAAATGCCTACCTTTTTGGGCATGGTTTGTGTTGGACTTACCCATGTACTATCCGAAATCGAGTAAATGATACCCGCATCCAACCACTTCAATACTTCCTTCTTGACAACTTCCCTCATGTTAGTATTCAACCTCCTTTGCGCATCACGAGATGGTGTAACATTTGGGTCTGTGATGATTTTGTGCATGATGATTGAGGGACTAATACCTTTCAAATCGGCAATTGTCCAACCAATTGCTGGCTTGTGAGTGACTAAAACTTCCATCAACTTACTCTCTTGGTCATTAGTTAAATTTGATGCAATTATAACCGGTAGAGTATGTTGTCACCCACGAAAGCAAACTTAAGATGCTTCGATAATTCCTTCAACTCTACTTTTGGCGGTTCTTCCAATGATGGCATCAATTTTGTGTCAATGTTGTCGGTTATGTTCTCTAATTGATGGGTCCATGGCGGTCTCCCCTCTTTGATTGCCATGACCTAAACCTTTTTCTCTTTATCACTTAAGCTCTCCTACAACTCCTATTCAAACCAGTCAAAAACAAAACTACTCTCCGCGATACACCCGTCAATGATATCGGCCATGAAGCACTCATCATTAAAAAGAGAATTAGTATTGTTAAAAAACATATTTAAACGAAGCTTATGGTTACCGAAGGTCATATCCACCGTTCCATGTGCATAACCTATGTGAGCATGGGACGTTGCCAAAAATGGTCTTCCCAAGATGACATTTGTTGTTTTCCCTGTATACAAGAAACATAATCAAGTACCAAAAAATCAACAGGAAAATAAAAGCCTTCCCCCTTTACTATAACATCGGTTAAGATTCCCCTTGAAAGTTTTAATGTCAAATCAGCCAATACGTCTGTTGTAGAAACTTTCGGTAACTGGCCGAAATCGTATTGATCATATAAACTTCCCGGGAGAATACTTATACTCGCACCGAGATCCAAGAGCGCCCTTTCAATTTTGAAATCACCAACTTGAATTGAAATTAAGGGTGCTCTCGGATCTTCAAGTTTGGGTGGAAGTGCACCCTACAAAACTGTGCTCACATTGACATTCACACCAACTTTCTTAGGTAACTTATGATGTCGTTTCTTGGTACACAAATCTTTTAAAGATTTGGCATATGACGGAACTTGTTTTATTGAATCAATCAATGGAAGGTTAATTTTAACTTGTTTGAAAACTTCCCACATTTCATCTTGTTGTGGGCCCCTTTTATTAGTTTGTGACCTTTTTACCGGGTCTACCAAAGCTTCGGGAAAGGGTGGGCTTTTCACCTCCACATCCTTTTCGAAAATGTCGATGGGTTTTTCATTAGTTACAAATTTACCTTTTGGGTTCTCATTAACCAATTTTGATTGATTTTCTTTTAAAATTGGTTCCATTTCATTATCACTTTCCTCATCAGCATCTTCCACCAGACCTTCAACGAATTTTGGTGGATTATTGACCTCGTTATCATAAATCTTACAGTTTCTTAAAACACTTACCTTGTTGACGTCGGCATGTTTCGAAAACTTTGAACTTGTAATTAGATGTCCCGGATTAACTATGGTGTCACTCGGTGGCTTTCCCGCACTCTTCTTGATTTGAGCCACCTCCCCGGCAACGGCGCCTAAATTTGATCGGTCGTCGTCGGACCGGTCAAAGATAAAGAAGAATGTGTTCCTAATCACCTTAAACTAGTTAGGGTAAGAAGGGTGTCGAACCACGAAGAGTTTATGGTCTGTGATCTAAATTTAATCAATTAATAGTTATGTAGCTTTTTTAGTAGTCGTATAGACCAAATATGATTTTGATTTGAAATAATTATATTTTTAAGTTTTAATGAAAACAACTAACAATTTTCAAGAAATATAATTGAGTTGTAAACAATGATTATGAAACGAATCAAACCCGGGTTTCAAGTTCTATAAGCAATTCAGGCAAAACACACTATAAAATGAGTTCATGTAATCACAATGGTAATTTAGGTTGCAAATAATTCATAACGAAAGGAATCAACATTCGTCTATCACAACTAAATGGTACAAGGAAAACCTTCACAATATGAATTATGGACAAATATATGCTATATAGATTAAGAACATTTACAACCTTAAACACAAATAAAGAACCATAGCAATTATCATCTTACGAGGTCAATGATGGAAGGAAATCTTAACAACGCAAGTTCCTAATAATACAAGATTACCTAATTCATGTCATTTAACCCGAATGATTAAATAAAATATTAATTATCTCAAATCATAGATGTGAAAAAACCCTAAAACTTACAAAACCCTACACTCGGGAATGATTACTGGTAGATTAGCCGCTCATGGTTGTGGAGACCGTCTTCTATATTGTTTTGAAATCTTGAAGTGGATGTCAAATGGTGATCTCCAATGGTGTTTTTTTCTTCAAAATTCTTCCCTCTTCCTGGTTGCTTCCCTCCTTATAAATGGGATCTTGAGATGTAACTCCTTCAAAAAGAATTTAAGTTTATTTTCTTCCCTCGTGACTCTGATGTCCGTAACACCCAAAAAAAACCAAAGTCCAAAATATATGGTGTTAGATGCTCCTTAATAATTGTTGACCTCTCTTCTTTTGTAACTCCCACCAGCCGTTTCTTTTTTTCTTTTCTTTGTGTCCGTGATAAAACTGCCAAGGCATCAAATGGTGTGGTTTTTTTTTTTCTTTTGTGGGCTGATCCAACTCTAGTCCTTTGTTAAACGAACCCATCCAAATCCTTGTATCAACCCACTTTTGGCGGTTCTTCCAATGATGGCTTCAATTTTGTGTCAATGCTGTCGGGTAAGTTCTCTACTTGATTGGTCCATGGCGGTCTCCCCTCTTTGATTGCCATGACCTCAACCTTCTTCTCTTCTTCACTTAAGCTCTCCTATAACTCCTGTTCAAACCAGTCAAAAACAAAACTACTCTCCGCGATACACCCGTCAATGATATCGGCCATGAAGCACTCATCATTAAAAATATAATTAGTATTGTTAGAAAACATATTTAAACGAAGCTTATGGTTACCGAAGGTCATATCCATCGTTCCATGTGCACAATCTATGTGAGCATGGGACGTTGCCAAAAATGGTCTTCCCAAGATTACATTTGGTTGTTTTCCCTGTATACAAGAAACATAATCAAGTACCAAAAAATCAACAGGAAAATAAAAGTCTTCCACCTTTACTATAATATCGGTTAAGATTCCCCTTGGAAGTTTCAATGTCAAATCAGCCAATACGACTGTTGTATCAACTTTTGGTAACTGGCCGAAATCGTATTGATCATATAAACTTCCTGGGAGAATACTTATATTCGCACCGAGATCCAAGAGCGTCCTTTCAATTTTGAAATCACCAACTTGAATTGAAATTAAGGGTGCTCCCGGATCTTCAAGTTTGGGTGGAAGTGCGCCCTACAAAACTGTGCTCACATTGACATTCACACCAACTTTCTTAAGTAACTTATGATGCCGTTTCTTGGTACACAAATCGTTTAAGTATTTGGCATATCACGGAACTTGTTTTATTGCATCAATCAACAAAGGCTAATTTTAACTTGTTTGAAAACTTCCCACATTTCATCTTGTTGTGGGCCCCTTCTATTAGTTTGTGACCTTTTTACCGGGTCTACCATAACATCGGGAAAGGGTGGGGTTTTCACCTCCACATCCTTTTCCAAAATGTCGATGGGTTTTTCATTTGTTACAAATTTACCTTTTGGGTTCTCGTTAACCAATTTTGATTGATTTTCTTTTAAAATTGGTTCCGTTTCATTATCACTTTCCTTATCGACATCTTCCACCAGACCTTCAACGAATTGTGGTGGATTATTGACCTCGTTATCATAAATCTTACCGTTTCTTAAAACACTTACCTTGTTGATGTCGGCATGTTTCGAAAACTTTGAACTTGTACTTTGATGTCCCGGATTAACTGTGGTGTCACTTGGTAGCTTTCCCGCACTCTTCTTGATTTGAGCCACCTCCCTAGAAACAGCGAAATTTTATTGGTTGTTTTTGGACCGGTCAAAGATAAAGAAGAATATGTTCCTAATCACCTTAAACTAGTTAAGGTAAGAAGGGTGTCGAACCACGAAGAGTTTGTGGTCGGTGATCTAAATTTAATCAATTAATAGTTATGAAGCTTTTTGAGTAGTCGTATAGACCAAATATGATTTTGATTTGAAATAATTATATTTTTAAGTTTTAATGAAAACAACTAACAATTTTCAAGAAATATAATTGAGTTGTAAACAATGATTATGAAACGACTCAAACCCGGGTTCAATTTCTACAAGCAATTCAGGCAAACACACACTATAAAATGAGTTCATGTAATCACAATGGTTATTTAGGTTGCAAATAATTCATAACGAAAGGCATCAACATTCGTCTATCACAAGTAAATGGTGCAAGGAAAACCTTCACAATATGAATTATGGACATATATATGCTATATAGATTAAGAACATTCACAACCTTAAACACAAATAAAGAACCATAACAATTATCATCTTACGAGGTCAATGATGCAAGAAAATCTTAACAACGCAGGTTCATAATAATACAAGATTAACTAATTCATGTCAATCAAACCATATGATTACATAAAATATTAATTATCTCAAATCATAGATGTGAAAAAACCTTAAACATACAAAACCCTACACCCGGGAATGATTACGGGTGGATTAGCCGCTCCTGATTGTGGAGACCGTCTTATATATTGTTTTGCAATCTTGAAGTGGATGTCAAATGGTGATCTCCAATGGTGTTTTTTTCTTCCTCCCTTTAAATGGGATCTTGAGATGTAACTCCTTCTAAAATAATTTAATTTAATTTTCTTCCCTCGTGACTCTGCTGTCCGTAACACCCAAAAAAAACCAAAGTCCATAATATATGGTATTAGATGCTCCTTAATTATTGTTGACCTCTCTTCTTTTCTAACTCCCACCAGCCGCTTCTTTTTTTCTTTTCTTTGTGTCCGTGACAAAACTGCAAAGGCATCAAATGGTGTGGGTTTTTCTTTTCTTTTGTGGGCTGATCCAACTCTAGTCCTTTGTTAAACGAGCTCATCCAAATCCTTGTATCAACCCACTTTCATGTAATCAAGTCACTACAATATTTTAATGGTGACTTTCAACTAAAGAAAATAATGATTTAATAATTTAAGTCAGTTAACTTTAATCGAAATCTTGCTTGCCATATTGACGTTTAGTTGATGAAAAACTTATGCTTTTATATTATTCTATATGGAAGCCAACAAAATATAAATATTAATAAACTATATATATATATATATATATATATATATTTATAATAATATCGATGCATTTTATGACTAATTAACGTCAAATAAAAAGTACATGAAATGCACCTACCAGCAGGATGATAATATAAGGCATTTGATGACTGGCTTGCACATTGACCTGCCTGATTATTTGAGACAGCCGCCTGTACTGGGGCCTAGTGGGTCGAGCTTCCCGGGTGGTTCGGGAAGCTATGGTTATGGTCATGAATATAGGTATGGTGCGCCGTTTTATGGGCCGGGTTTTCATGAGTTCGAGGAAGGTGAGCCATATCAGACATTCGAGCAAAGTGAGGAAGAGGATGAAGACTAAGTGTGGGGATGTTCTAGCGAGCATGGGGAGTTGTATCTTTTATGCTTTATTTTTCTTTTATGGTGTTTTTATTTTTCGTTGGTATGTATAATTATTATCTGAACTTGTATGGCTGGGAGGATGGGTTGGTGTGATGTTTTCCAAGACACCTAAGTAGACTTTATTTTATAGATATTCTATTGTGTATTCGCTTAGGTATGCCGATTGGAGAGGTTGTGTTCGTTCAAGAGATGAGAGAATGAGATAAATAACCATGGTGAGCGATCGATAAGTAGAGAATTCATGGCGACAGACTGACACTTTGACAGTCTTCCATACTACCAGCTAAGCCTTTTCCTTTTTACTTTGTTTTTATATTTTTAGTTTTAATTTTTTTGCTTTGTTTTGTTCTTATTTATTTTTGTATTTTTAGGTTTTGTTTTGTTTTTAAAATTTTTGAGTCGTGTTTCCGTTCCTGCATTGAGATCAATGCAAATTTTAAGTGTGGGGATGGGAATACATATGCTTTTTTCGTTTTACTTTTTTCTTTTAAGTTTTTAATTATATTAAAATAAAAGTTTTGAAAATTGTCCCTTGATTTTGTTTTTTTTTGCCTTTAAATGGGAAATAAGGATACTTATCGGGAATCGGTTTTTCAAAAGTACTAATAGTAAGATATAATTAAAGAACACGCACTTAACTTGAGATGTGTCGGTAGGCTCAGCCTTGAGAATGAAAAGGCAGTTTGATAGTTGGTTTAAGACGAAATAATATGATTTTTAGTGGGAAATATGTTAAGTCTGTATAAAATACGAGATGAAAGGTCGGGCCCATACTCAAGCCTCATTTTTAGTTTGATTGTAGAAAATTAAAAATTTTAAAGAAATTGAATACGTTATCATACGATGCTTGGGTAAGTTTAATGTTAGAGTATGCCGTGTAGCCGGTGATATAAACTTAAAACTTGCACTTCTAGTTTAGTGTTTAACACTTCATAAGCGTATGGTTTTATAGCCTTTAATCCTGTATTGATGGGATGCTCTGGGGTTCGGGAGACCATGGATCTGTATGCAGTTATTCATCTAGGTAATCGTATTTCCTAAGTGGATTCATGGATATTTAAAAAGGCCTAAAAAGAACAAACCCGCAGTTTATCTGCCAAATTATAAGTCATTACACATGATCACCAAAGTGCTCAAAAGTACAAATTCACTGCTGATTTGATCATACACGCTGTTAGTCATATGGGTCCCCTGTGCTCGCGGTCCAATTACCATTAAGAAACGGACCACACGTAACACGTCATATGTAAGCTGATGTGGGCTAAATTATATAACTATTCCTGACACTTTTGACTAGCATTGGGGTGCTTTTATTTGAATATTACTCCAAGTTGGCTCATATTTTGTCGGACCGCAAGTTTAGTAAATTTGAGTATTTTTTACTAAACTTGCGAGCCGACAAGTAACATTGCAAACAAATTTTATATAGTTATATTTTCTAATGTTATAGCCCTGCTTGCGGTGCGCACATATGATGTATATATGTGTGAACCCTCGGGTGGGCAAAAGTGAAATTGCACTAATTTTGACGTTATTTTACTAATCTCGTGAAAATAACGTTAAAAGTGACGGACGGTTAATCAGGCATCATGTAGTGGCGTTGATAGCCGAAAGACAAGGGTACATGCACCGATCAGCCGGTGTCCCGATGATTGAGTGCTATGTGCCTTATGTCCAAGGCTTGATGCAAAACTACTATCGAGCCGGGGGTCTCACCGGAAGCAGCCTCTCTATCCTTATGGGGTAGAGGTAAGGCTGTCTACATCTTACCCTCCTCAGACCCTACTATAGCTTTGCTATTGGTGGGATATACTGAGTACGATGATGATGATGATGATATTTTCTAATGTTACTTATAAATAATTTGTTTGTCTTTAACGTAAAAAAGAAAAAAAGAAAAGAACCAGATTCGTTATTTGAATGTAAAAACTTAGTTTTTATTGCTAATAAATGAGTATGTGCAATTTTGATGTAGGCACGAGATGTTCAAATTTTCAAATAAAGTGCAGGTCACAAGTTATATTATAATCAGTTGTTACGTGGTCCAAAGAAAATATGAACATGGCCATAAAAAATTATAAGACATTAGTTGGTCCGGCTCTTGATTAAAGTGGTTGAAGCTCATATTACAGCAAAAGAAGTCGGTTAGCAAATGGGCTTTTAACCTACAAAGGATGGTGTCTACCAATTAGTTAAAAGAGGGGGTTTTTTTAACCATGCGGAAGGGAACAGTAAGAGGGGCGTGTTGGTAGGCCGCCGCTCTTGAGGGTGCGTGTTGGTGTTTGGCAGTTACGAAATTGAGGAGGGCTTCTGACATCAAAGAAAATAAAATAACGAGTTGAGAAGCGAGCTACCAAGCTCCGCAATTATTCCATAGTGTCCGTCAAAAAGAAATATTAAACAAGCAGCCTGGCAAGTAGGTTAAAAGTCACGGCCATTTGAATAAAAAAAAAGAAGCAACCACTCAAGCAGATACGTGAATTAATTTAAACTACCAAACGCACCGCTCAATTTATTTAAACTCACAAGATAGTAGCTCAACTATATTTATTACTTTTACGATGAACCGTGCGTTATATTTTATCCTTGTTTCATCAATTATTATGAGCGGCTAGTCTGTTATACTGCCTCAGTTTGGACTAATACTTTTTAGACTTTTTTTAATTTCGGTTTTGGATTATTTATTGATTGGTTTTTGCTTTGGTAAAAGTTTTTATTGTCTTTGGTTATGATGCATATGCGTATTTGGTATTAATTTATGATTAATTTATTGTTTCATATGCGTCTTTGTGAACGTCTTTCATGTATGAATATGTATTAGGTTGTTTACTGTGTGTTTGCAACTAGTTTATGGTTTATTATTAACATATTCTATAGGAACGGTAATTGAGAGTTTAGAGATACCTTATATTCTGCCACTTGAGAGACCGAGAGGTAATTGAGTGCCGTCTGTTTTGGTCTTTTGTGGGTTTGGGTAGTGATTGCACGGGAGTGAGTTAACCTAGACTTCTTTCGATTCTTCCAGATCAGAATTATAACCGAATTCAATAAGAATACCCCTTTACGCCTTAGGGTGTTTTGTGATTAGAGAGACCGGGAGGTGATTTAATCTTTGGGTACCTTAGCATAGTTAGGTAAGGTGAGACAGAGAGGTGATACGAACCATTAAACCGTTGAGCTTACATGATATTTAGGGTTCTTAGGTATTGTTGGTGAGACCCGGAGGTGATCTAGCATACTTTAGTTATTCCTTAAGTGTCATACTTTTAGAATCCGGTTACCAATTATAAATCCAGTTCCGAGAGTTTACGAGTTTACTAGTAGGATTCATTTCCTAGGTAGTTGTTTCCCCCTATATAAGTTTTGTTCCGATTTTGTTTTCGTACCAGTTTTAGTTTAAGTTTTCTTTAGTTTATAGTTAATAATTAAAAAAAAATCAATTAATTCTATTTATTTAAGTTATTAGTCAGAGTCTAGTTTAGGTGTCGCTAGTGTCCTGTGGGTTCGACATCCGGACTTCATTAGGCTTTACTACAGTTGATAGGTACACTTGCCTGTCTAGTGGTCTAGTATTAGGAGAGTCTAGATTTATAAATTTAAAACTAGAGTGTCAAATTTAGTGTAGGTTTTTATAGACCGCTTTCAGCACATCAAGTTTTTGGCGCCGTTGCAGGGGATACTTAGGCGATAGCGTAACTGGCTTTGATTGAACTTAATTGGTTAATTGGTCTTTTTGTGTCTTGAGTTGTGGTGTGTCTTGTGAGTCCGTGTCATAGATTTAGCGTTCTAGTCGTCTTTAGGATAATTTAGTTTCTGTTTAATTTTATCGAGTTTAGTTAATATGTTTAATAGATCGAGTTAGTTTAGGAGTATTTTCTATAAAAGGTGTTGGAAAGAGATGATGTTGGAAAGAGCTAAAGAAGAGGAACGGGAAAAAATTCGAAAACTAGAGCCAATTGAAACTAGGCTTAATAAATTGATAGAAATAAACAGACGTAAAAAATTAGAAGAAATTGAAGCCATGCTTGATAAGTTGATAGAAATAAATAGACTCCAAAAATTAGAGGCAATAGAAGCTAGGTTAGAGGAGTTAAGTGATAGATATCAAATTGAGAGTTTTTCTTACAAGGAGCAGCAAGCCGTTTATGTTGACGATGAGGTTGTGTGTGAAGATATCACTTTGGAACTAGAGACGATAATGGACGAGTTAGTCCCACCTCAGGTTCAGCAAGAATTTAAATCTACCGATCAGTATCCCATTGATGACTTCTGGGGTGATGATGATGGCGTGATAGAGGAGATGGAGTTGAAGCCGGTGGATTACACGGGTATGAGTGAAGATGCTACTGAGGAGCCACTTGACCAGATTGAAGAGGAGGAGTATGCACCATCTTGGGAGGATGAGTTTGGTGATGAGTTGGTAGGTTTACCAGTTTATGAAGAATGTGAAAAATTTAACCCTGTTGGCGATCTTATCTACTTAGAGACACTAATCATGGGGAAGCCAACAATGGAGATCAAGCGTTCACCAAATGAAAAAGAAGAGGAAGTGGCAGTAGAGGATGATCAGAATATGGAGGTAGTAAAGTCGCCACTGCATATGAGTGTTAACATGTTTGTGGAGGAACTAGATAGTGGATCGCCACCGAAATCGACAAAGCCCAAGAAGAGTGCGCGAAAATGCTTGGATCAGCACGTTTTGAGGGTTCAAAAATGGTTCACTAAGAATTATAGGATAACACTGAAATGCAAGAATAACCATTTTCCTCATTATATGCCACGTATTAGGTTTGGTCCGGGTAGGTTTAAGTATTGGTGGTCTGACCTGTTTGAATGTTTTCAATTACTTGTTAGTTTCACTAGGTGTTATTTGATTAAAAATGTTGGACGGGTGAAACTAAACGGGTTAGACCAGGGTTAGATAAAAGAAAATCCTCCTGATTGAGATTCGGGAGCGAGTCCGGCTGAAGACTCTTCTGTAAACTTTGCGCTTCCCGGGAGGCAACCTGGTAGTATGTTTTTGTTTTTGTTTTTGTCTTTGTTTTTATTTCTATTTTTATTTTTATTTTTGGGTTTCTTGCTTTCTTGTGCTGCTGGTTTCTTGGTTTGCTTTTAGGTTGCTACTCAAGGGATGTTATTGGATGATTGATGATACATGGTTCAGTTCAAGTGTGAGGATGCCGTTGCCGTTCACTTTTGGATTGGTACTTTCGTTCGTGAGAGATGACTTTATTGATACATTCTTTTGTTCGCGTTCGAAATGGAGGGCACGGGACACGACTCGCGAGGCAATATCGTCATATTTACCAGGGGAGTCTGTTCCGCTTTACTTATATTTGAATGTTTGCTTTAAATTTTGTCTTTTTCCTGTCTCATTGAGAACAATGTGACATTTAAGTGTGGGGATGGGAAACTGACGTTTTTATCTAAAAAAATTTTTTTTTTTGAAAAATATCCCAAAAATCTAACAAAATTTTTTGCAAATAATGGAAAATGATAGAAAAATTTGAGATTGGTTTTTTAAAAACTACTATTATATATGAGATTAAATAAAAGATAACGCACTAAGCTTGGGATGTGTCGGTAGGCCCAACTAGCTTTGAAAGATTTCCCTTGATTATTATTAATAAACCTAATAATCATAAACCTTGTGGGTTCTCATCTTGAGGGGTGACAGTGAAGCTGAAAATTCAATAAGCCATAAAAGTATTACCGTAATCTAACTACCTTGAGATGGTGAGTATTAAATGCACATAAATTAGCACGCCACTCTGTTTTATGACAGTAAATAACGAGTGGTGGCGCCCCGCCATGTCTATTTTTTATACGAGCTTAGAAAATAGTTATATACTTTTGGTAAAAGATGCCTAAGAGCACAAAGTATTGTTTGCACAAATGTCAAAAAAGGTGCAACTGTTCCAAAAAGGATAAAAAAAGAGAGAGAAAAAAAATGAGAAAGTTATATACAATGCAAAGTGTCAAAGAAGCATTCTCATAAAAAAAATCTAAAAAAAATAGAAAAAGAGGCCAAAATGCACATACTAGACGGGGCAGAAGAGCTTACGTGTTACCAAGGGGATGGTGGCTCTGAGGATACACTATTGGGGCTCAAGGTTTTTAGTCAATAAATATTTTTAGGAAATACTAAGGGTAGGCTTGGGACCGTCATATACTGGGTTGCAGCTCGGGTGAAACAATGCTGGGCCGAAGACTAATACCTTTCAAATTGGCAATTGTCCAACCAATTGCCGCCTTGTGAGTGACCACAATTTCCATCAACTTACTCTCTTGGTCCTTAGTTAAATTTGATGCAATTATGACCGGTAGAGTATTTTTGTCACCCACGAAAGCATACTTAAGATGCTTTGGTATTTCCTTCAACTCCACTTTTGGCGGTTCTTCCAATGATGGCTTCAATTTTGTGTCAATGCTGTCGGGTAAGTTCTCTACTTGATTGGTCCATGGAGGTCTCCCCTCTTTGATTGCCATGACCTCAACCTTCTTCTCTTCATCACTTAAGCTCTCCTACAACACCTGTTCAAACCAGTAAAAAACAAAACTACTCTCCGCGATACACCCGTCAATGATATCGACCATGAAGCACTCATCATTAAAAAGAGAATTAGTATTGTTAGAAAACATATTTAAACAAAGCTTATGGTTACCGAATGTCATATCCATCGTTCCATGTGCACAATCTATGTGAGCATGGGACGTTGCCAAAAATGGTCTTCCCAAGATTACATTTGGTTGTTTTCCCTGTATACACGAAACATAATCAAGTACCAAAAAATCAACAGGAAAATAAAAGTCTTCCACCTTTACTATAACATCGGTTAAGATTCCCCTTGGAAGTTTCAATGTCAAATCAACCAATACGACCGTTGTATCAACTTTCGGTAACTGGCCGAAATCGTATTGATCATATAAACTTCCTGGGAGAATACTTATATTCGCACCGAGATCCAAGAGCGTCCTTTCAATTTTGAAATCACCAACTTGAATTGAAATTAAGGGTGCTCCCGGATCTTCAAGTTTGGGTGGAAGTGCGCCCTACAAAACTGTGCTCACATTGACATTCACACCAACTTTCTTAAGTAACTTATGATGCCGTTTCTTGGTACACAAATCTTTAAGTATTTGGCATATCACGGAACTTGTTTTATTGCATCAATCAACAGAAGGCTAATTTTAACTTGTTTGAAAACTTCCCACATTTCATCTTGTTGTGGGCCTCTTTTATTAGTTTGTGACCTTTTTACCGGGTCTACCAAAACATCGGGAAAGGGTGGGGTTTTTACCTCCACATCCTTTTCCAAAATTTCGATGGGTTTTTCGTTAGTTACAAATTTACCTTTTGGGTTCTCATTAACCAATTTTGATTGATTTTCTTTTAAAATTGGTTCCGTTTCATTATCACTTTCCTCATCGACATCTTCCCCCAGACCTTCAACGAATTGTGGTGGATTATTGACCTCGTTATCATAAATCTTACAGTTTCTTAAAACACTTACCTTGTTGACGTCGGCATGTTTCGAAAACTTTGAACTTGTACTTTGATGTCCCGGATTAACTGTGGTGTCACTTGGTAGCTTTCCCGCACTCTTCTTGATTTGAGCCACCTCCCTGGCAACAGCGCCAAAATTTTATCGGTCGTTGTCGGACCGGTCAAAGATAAAGAAGAATATGTTCCTAATCACCTTAAACTAGTTAAGGTAAGAAGGGTGTCGAACCACGAAGAGTTTGTGGTCGGTGATCTAAATTTAATCAATTAATAGTTATGAAGCTTTTTGAGTAGTCGTATAGACCAAAAATGATTTTGATTTGAAATAATTATATTTTTAAGTTTTAATGAAAACAACTAACAATTTTCAAGAAATATAATTGAGTTGTAAACAATGATTATGAAACGACTCAAACCCGGGTTCAATTTCTACAAGCAATTCAGGCAAACACACACTATAAAATGAGTTCATGTAATCACAATGGTTATTTAGGTTGCAAATAATTCATAACGAAAGGCATCAACATTCGTCTATCACAAGTAAATGGTGCAAGGAAAACCTTCACAATATGAATTATGGACAGATATATGCTATATAGATTAAGAACATTCACAACCTTAAACACAAATAAAGAACCATAACAATTATCATCTACGAGGTCAATGATGCAAGAAAATCTTAACAACGCAGGTTCATAATAATACAAGATTAAATAATTCATGTCAATCAAACCAAATGATTACATAAAATATTAATTATCTCAAATCATAGATATGAAAAAACCCTAGAACTTACAAAACCCTACACCCGGGAATGATTACTGGTGGATTAGCCGCTCATGGTTGTGGAGACCGTCTTATATATTGTTTTGCAATCTTGAAGTGGATGTCAAATGGTGATCTCCAATGGTGTTTTTTTCTTCCTCCCTTTAAATGGGATCTTGAGATGTAACTCCTTCTAAAATAATTTTATTTTATTTTCTTCCCTCATGACTCTGCTGTCCGTAACACCCAAAAAAAACCAAAGTCCAAAATATATGGTGTTAGATGCTCCTTAATTATTGTTGACCTCTGTTCTTTTGTAACTCCCACCAGCCGCTTCTTTTTTTCTTTTCTTTGTGTCCGTGACAAAACTGCCAAGGCATCAAATGGTGTGGGTTTTTCTTTTCTTTTTTGGGCTGATCCAACTCTAGTCCTTTGTTAAACGAGCCCATCCAAATCCTTGTATCAACCCACTTTCATTCGCTAATGTTGCTGTGTCACGTAATCAAGTCACTACAATATTTTAATGGTGACTTTCAACTAAATAAAATAATGATTTAATAATTTAAGTCAGTAAACTTTAATCGAAATCTTGCTTGCCATATTCACATTTAGTTGATGAAAAACTTATGCTTTTATATCATTATATATGGAAGCCAACAAAATATAAATATTAATAAACTATATATATATATATATATATATATATATATATATATATATATATAATGATATCGATGCATTTTATGACTAATTAACGTGAAATAAAGAGTACATGAATTGCACCGTTCAGCAGGATGATAATATGAGGCATTTGATGACCGGCTTGCACATTGATATGCCTGATTATTTGAGACAGCCGCCTGTACCGGGGCCTAGTGGGTCGAGTTTCCCGGGAGGTTCGGGAAGCTATGGTTATGGTCATGAATATGAGTATGGTGCGCCGTTTTATGAGCCAGGTTCGCATGAGTTCGAGGAAGCTGAGCTATATCAGACATTCGAGCAAAGTGAGGAAGAAGATGAAGGCTAAGTGTGGGGATGTTCTAGCGAGCATGGGGAGTTGTATCTTTTATGCTTTATTTTTCTTTTATGGTGTTTTTATTTTTCGTTGGTATGTATAATTATTATCTGAACTTGTATGGCTGGGAGGATGGGTTGGTGTGATGTTTTCCAAGACACCTAAGTAGACTTTATTTTATAGATATTCTATTGTGTATTCGCTTAGGTATGCCGATTGGAGAGGTTGTGTTCGTTCAAGAGATGAGAGAATGAGATAAATAACCATGGTGAGCGATTGGTAAGGAGAGAATTCATGGCGACAGACTGGCACTTTGACAGTCTTCCATACTACCAGCTAAGCCTTTTCCTTTTTACTTTGTTTTTATATTTTTAGTTTTAATTTTTTTGCTTTGTTTTGTTATTATTTATATTTGTATTCTTAGGTTTTGTTCAGTTTTTAAAATTTTTGAGTCGTGTTTCCGTTCCTGCATTGAGAACAATGCAAATTTTAAGTATTGGGATGGGAATACATATGCTTTTTTCGTTTTACTTTTTTCTTTTAAGTTTTTAATTATATTAAAATAAAAGTTTTGAAAATTGTCCCTTGATTTTGTTTTTTTTGCCTTTAAATGGGAAATAAGGATACTTATCGGGAATCGGTTTTTCAAAAGTACTAATAGTAAGATATAATTAAAGAACACGCACTTAACTTGAGATGTGTCGGTAGGCTCAGCCTTGAGAATGAAAAGGCAGTTTGATAGTTGGTTTAAGACGAAATAATATGATTTTTAGTGGGAAATATGTTAAGTCTGTATAAAATACGAGATGAAAGGTCGGGCCATACTCAAGCCTCATTTTTAGTTTGATTGTAGAAAATTAAAAATTTTAAAGAAATTTGAATACGTTATCATACGATGCTTGGGTAAGTTTAATGTTAGAGTATGCCGTGTAGCCGGTGATATAAACTTAAAACTTGCACTTCTAGTTTTAGTGTTTAACACTTCATAGGTGTATGGTTTTATAGCCTTAAATCCTGTATTGATGGAATGCTCTGGGGTTCGGAGACCATGGGTCTGTATGCAGTTATTCATCTGGGTATTCATATTTCCTAAGTGGATTCATGGATATTTCAAAAAGCTTAAAAAGAGCAAACCCGTAGTTTATCTGCCAAATTATAAGTCGTTAAACATGATCACAAAGTGCTTTAAAAGTACAAATTCACTACTGATTTGATCATACACACTGTTAGTCATATGGGGTCCCCGTGCTCGCGTCTCATTACCGTTAAGAAACGGACCACACGGAACACGTCATATGTAAGCCCTACATATGAATTCGTGCATACTCCCCTATGGAGATGGACTTTGGGGTGTTGCTTGATAACGGAGGTATGTCATGTAGTGGGGAACACTAGCTAGTTATTTGAATAATTGAACCTTAATCGTATCTAATGGCTGCTTGGTAGACTTTGATCCTTAAATTTAGGTGGATAAACAATAACCTTGATCGTCTTAGCTATTCATAAAAAATGTGCAACAATGTTTTGATCTGCGATTTATGAGGTTTAAGTCATGTTAGGGTGGTTTGATCCGGTAAAATCTAAAATAAAACGGGTCTTGACTGTGGGTTCCACTAGATTATATAAAAAAAATAATAGTAATAATAATAATAATAATAATAATAGTTGGATCTTACTTGTCTCGGTAAAGACAAAGGCATGGGTTTAAGTGGACAACAATATCGTTGATCGCAGTTTTTGAGTTGTTCTAAATTTTAAAGATAACCTTATATGTTTTTAAAACTGTATTTCTCCGATTCTGATCCCATTTCAATTAGACTTTTTCAGGGACGAAAAAAGGTTAAGTGTGGGATATTTGATATAACGTTTAATATACATTAATCCCGTGTACATTTTATTTATTATTTTATTAGTTTTGTTCGATTTCTTGCAAGATTTGTATACTACTAATATATTTTTATATTTTAGGTTTTGGGTTTTAATTGAGGTGAAAGAGGATGAAAAATGAGCAAAAACAAGTCGACTCGGAGAACCTTGTAACGCCCGCTAAGTTATCGGTTTAAAGATTTCTTGAATGTGGAGTATGTATATTTCTTGGGAGTTGTCCGGCATCTTTCGTTGACCCGACCATCTTCCCGGTACGTTAAATTATCCAACCTTTCCTTCCAAGTTACCATATCCCTTAAACCTTGAGGGCTAATGCGTAACATTTATTTTATATCATAAACTAAACCCTAGCCCCCCCCCCCTATTTGCGATCGGCAGAAAGCAAGGACCCAAGCACCCCCGATTTTCCTTTTTGCAGCCAGGATTAAGTCTTAGAACTTCAATGCAAGGTATGTACTATGATTCCCCAAGTTTTTTACACCATAATTGGTTGTTGTAACACGCGTATTGATCGATTAATGGCTTGTTGTAGGTTAACCGGGTGGCTGTCCAATTGAGCATTTCCGGGACTGTTTTGAGTGAGATTTTTGCACCAAAATCCTCCTAGGTATGTGTGGTACATCATACTTAAAAACCATATTCATTGAAGGTGCTTAGGTCGGTCAATCAGTTTTGAGTCGGAAACTAGGGTTTATCGGGTGTAGAATCGTCAATTGTTGAGTTTGATGAGTTAATAGATTGAATTACCAACCGGATCAGTTTTCATGGCCCTAGGGGGGTTTAAGGGCTGTGGGAAAATTATTTCTTTGGTACTCGGGGCTGATTAGGTTGTTGATTAGTCAATCGAGTCGGTTGTGTGCGAATTGTTGTTTAAACATTAAAGTGAGTGTTGTAAAAAGGAACCGTCAACACTATCAATTCGGGGGACATAATTATGATGTATGAAAAGGTTAAGATGGGAATTTGGTCCATTTGGGGCTGATTTGTTTGACAATTGGTTTTTAAGATTTAGTATGCGCGTATTCGACTCGATTTGCATACCGACGGGTGAGTTGTGCATCATGGTTAGCCCCGACCATGATCGTAGGATGGATTTGGTTAATTGAAAGGTTTTAGGGGCTGAGGTAAAGTAAAAGAGTATGGGTTGGGCCTCGGGCCAAGCTGTTGGGCCTGAGCGGCCCGTTAGGCAAGTGTGTTCTCACGGTCTAGTTTAGTAATGCGTTGTGTACAATTTACAGGCCCTTACTTGTGAGTGTGCGCTTAGAGATTTCCTAGCTCGTTGCTGGTGTTTGGTTGATCTCAAGTGAGTTCATGATGCCCTTTTTTACTCTTTTAAATTTTGGGCTAGCATGCACACCTAAGTGTGTTTCTTACTTGATGAAATGTTTTAAACGATTTTATATAGGCTTGCTTGTATACGGTAGGCCTTGGGATGTTAAATATATATATATATATATATACACATTATTGTTTGGCCTATATTTGGCGATGTTGTAGTCGTTTCGACTACTGATGTTGCGTATGCCTACTTTGTGTTTGCATGCGTTGATGTTACGTGTTTGGGTTGTACGTTTGCTCGACCCTGATGTTATACGTGGATATTATATATGTATTGTTATATATATACGGATGTACTTGAAAGGATGTTTATACATATATTTTGTATATGTATGTATGAGAATGTTTAGTCTTCTGTATTGATGACTTAATGGATGCACCCTTTTTATTTTTAAACTTTTGGTATGACTATCATAATTGTTATTACTGGTATTATTTACTTAAAACTTGAACTCACTCAGTTCAAGCTGACTTTGTGTGCATGTTAGTGTGAGTTTCAGGCTAGGAAGAGGATGCCTTATCGCTTGGAAGTGCACGAAGCTACTTAGACGGTGAAGGGCATACGTGGATGGAAGAATGTATTTTGAACAATTTTATTTTAAATAGTTTTATGAATTATATTTAAAATTGGTTTTGGGCAAAATTCCCAGGCTTTAGGGAACTTATTTTACAATTTATGTTTTCCGCTGAATTTACACTCTGAGATGTTTGTTTTAATAGAAGAAACCGTTTTCAAGTTTTAATTATTTTAATAAGTATTTTGTATGAATACCAACTGTGGGGCTCCCGGGGTGCGGGGCCTTACAAGTTGATATCAGAGCCATGGTTCGAGGGATCCGAGCATCCCCGAATGCTTGGACTCGAACTGTAAGAAAGAGACTAGTATGCCCACCGCGAGTAGCTGCACGCCAAGAGGTAATTTTAGATTTATTAGTCATTTTTTTAAATTTGAAAGTTTCTAGTATGTGATTAATTGTTAAGTGTTAGATAGAGTGCTAATATGGTTAGGGGCCGGGGGTGATTAGGACGGGCGGGTAAAGTAAACGACTAATTACACTTTATCAACATCATTAGCAGTTTACCCTTACCTTACATGTTCTAAATGCCACTTGCACTTAATCATATTAAAATTCTATCTTTGTAGGGATAAGTCATGGTTAGTACTCGAGCATCTAAGAGAGGTGGTTCTAGTGGTCATGGTCGTAGGCCACGTGCCAAAGCCGAGAGTGAGATTCCTACTCCCCAGCAGGAGACCCCGACTCATGAGGAAGGGGATAACCCCGCCTTAGATCCTGCTATGCGCGCGGCTATTGCGGATGAGCTCTACCAGGTGCTCCATAGCGCCATACCTGAGATCGTTGCTAAGGCCGTTAGGGCCATGGAGGAGTCACTGGTTCGTAAAGGCTCGGATAAGGGAAGGAAGAGTAAGGAGGTGCAGGTCGAAGAGGAAGAGGAAGTGTATGTGCCGAGTGGGGATGAAGATGAGGTGCGGACTATTAGTGTATCTACTCGGGGTTGCTCATATGGTGACTTTAAGAAGTGTGACCCCCCTTCTTTCGATGGTACTAAAGATGCATTGGCAGCACATCAGTGGGTGAGGGAGATGGAGGCCGTTCTGAGGGTTAATAAGTGCAAGGGGGATGACATGGTGACTTATGCTACTGCCTCATTTCTTTCCGAGGCACTATGTTGGTGGGATAACTTGGCGCAAGCTATGGGTGATTGTTCGATTAGGAGGATGACATGGGATGAGTTGAAGAAATTGGTTCTCGACCAGTTTTATCCTCCGCATGAATTGGATAAGATAGAACAGGAATTCTTGACCCTAGAGGCTGGTACTATGTCGCATCAGGAGTATACCACCAAGGTTAACAAGATGGCTCGTTTATGTCCCGACTTGGTTACTCCCAAAGCCAAGAGGATTAGGAAGTACGTGAAGGGGCTTCCGGTGGATATTCGTAGGGGTGTTTTGACTACCGACATGAACTCTTTTCACTCGGTGGTCACTCTAGCAGGTACGTTGTATGATCAGAGGGAGAAGTTACCACCGACCGAGACTAGGAAGGCATGGAACTCAAATTCGTACGGTAAGCGGCCCGGGGGAAGCAATTTTAATTCGTCTGAGAAAAGGGTAAAGACTGAGACTTCTGAGTTTAAAAGGGATGCGGCGTTCGGTAATTGCAAGAAGTGTGGGAAACTGCACAAGGGGGAATGTAAGAGTGGGTCTGGCACCTGTTTTCGTCGTGATAAGGTAGGACACCCCCACTTCGAGTGTCTGACATTGACCTGTTAACGCTGTAAGGGTTCGGGTCACTTGGCATCAAACTGTCCTTCCAGTAAGGCGGGGGGGGGGGGGTCCGGGCAGGGGACTTCCTCGAGGGGGAAGATCGATGAGAAGCCGAAGGCCAGGGCCAGGGCCTTCAACATCTCCAAGAAGGAAGCGAAGGAGGATGCGGATGTCGTTTCAGGTACTTTTCCTTATTTAGCTTTCATTCCACCGTTATAATTCCTTATTCCTTTGAAATCGTATGTGATGATCGTGTAGCAAAGCGTAGTATAATATCGTCCCAGGTACTTTTCTACTTGATGAATTACAGGCGTCAGTTTTATTTGATTCGGGCGCCAGTAGAAGTTTTGTGTCTACCTCTTTCTGTTCCTCGTTGAATAAATCACCCCAGCACGTAGTCGATGTGTTTGAGGTTGAGGTCGCCGTTGGAAAATCCGTGTCCGTGTCTAGGGCTATTCAGGGTTGTTCCATCGAGTTGTCTAGGTATAGATTTCCGGTGCGGTTGTATTTGATGCCGCTTAGTTGTTTCGATGTGGTGCTCGGGATGGATTGGATCGCGAGTGTTGATGCTCAAATCATTTGTGGTCTGAAACTTGTTCGTCTGTGGGCCCCAGATGGGACCCAAATCACTGTCTTTGGTGATCGGAGTGGTGCGACGCCACATATCATATCTATGCTTAAAGTGGAGAGATTGATGCAGTGGGGTTGCGGGGCGTATCTGGCGTATGCTATAAATATGGAAACCGAGGTGGCTACCGTCGGTGATGTTCCTATTGTTCGGGATTTCCCGGATGTATTTCCTGATGATTTGTCAGACGTGCCGCTGGACCGCGAGGTCGAGTTTCAGATAGACCTTGTGCCGGGCGCAAAATCCCTTGCTCGAGCTCCTTACCGTCTGGCACTGAATGAAATGGAAGAACTTATGGCCCAGTTGGAAGACTTGCTCGACAAGGGCTTCATTCGACTGAGCATCTCACCTTGGGGTGCCCAGGTCTTGTTCGTTAAGAAGAAGGACGGTACCATGCGGATGTGCATTGACTACCGTGAATTGAGTAAGCTCATTGTTAAAAATCGGTACCCTCTCCCTAGGATCGACGACTTATTCGATCAGCTCCAAGGAGCTAGTTGGTTCTCTAAGATCGACCTTAGATCGGGGTATCATCAGTTGAAAATTCGGGAGGAAGACATTCCTAAGACCACCTTCTGCACTCGTTATGGGCATTATGAGTTCCTCGTGATGTCTTTCGATTTGACCAACGCACCGGCTGCGTTCATGGATCTTATAAACCGGGTGTGTAGGCCAATGCTCGACCGATCGGTTATTGTATTCATCGACGACATTCTGGTATATTCCAAAAGTGAATCCGATCACGCCGGTCATCTCACGGAAGTTTTGGAAGCTCTGCGAAAGAGCAAGTTGTATGCGAAGTTTTCTAAGAGTTCTTTCTGGTTGCGTGAGGTTCAGTTCTTGGGTCATGTTATTAACCCGAGTGGTATTTTGGTTAACCCTGCAAAGGTGGTAGCCGTGAATGAATGGGAATCTCCTAAGTCTCCATCTGAAATCCATAGTTTTCTGGGTTTGGCGGGGTATTACCGCCGCTTTATTCCCGACTTTTCGAAAATTGCTTCTTCACTGACCAAGTTGACTAAGAAGAGTGTTAAGTTCGCTTGGGGTACTGAGCAAGAGGAGGCTTTTCTTGAATTGAAGAACAGGTTGACACATGCACCGATTTTAGCTCTACCTGATGGCATCGAGGATCAGGTGGTTTATTCGGATGCCTCTTATCAGGGGCTTGTGTGTGTTTTGATGCAGCGAGGTCGAGTCATCTCTTATGCCTCACGGCAGTTGAAACTTCATAAGGCGAATTATCCTACTCACGACTTGGAGCTGTTGGCGGTTGTGTTCGCGCTTAAGTTGTGGAGGCATTATTTGTACGGTGTTCCTTGCGTTATCTATACCAATCATAAGAGCTTAAAGTACTTCTTCGAGCAAAAGGAACTGAATATGCGATAGCGTCGATGGTTGGATTTGATTAAGGACTACGATCTGGAGATTATGTACCATCCGGGTAAGGCTAACGTGGTTGCCGACACGTTAAACCGGAAGGAGAGACTAAAACCTATTTGTGTGAAATCCTATCAGCTTATTCTCAAACCCGACAGTTTGAAATAAATAGCCAACGTCCAAAATGAAGCGTTACAGGTGGAATGGATTATGTCAGAACGTATTTGGGGTCAGGAAAAGTTGTTGGAAGACGTCGGCTATGGGGTAAAGTATAAGGATTGGCGTTTATGGGTACCGAGGTATGGGGGATTCAGAGGTAAAATTTTAGATGAAGCGCACAAGTCGTGCTATTCCATTCATCCGGGCGCAACCAAGATGTACCAAGACCTGAAAAAGAATTATTGGTGGCCTGCGATGAAGTTTGAGGTGACTTAGTATGTGAGTAAATGTTTGACGTGTCTACAAGTTAAGGCCGAGCATCAAAAGCCGTTTGGGAAACTTCAGCCGTTGGAAATACCTGAGTGGAAGTGGGTGCATCTTACTATGGCTTTTGTGACTAAACTGCCTCGTACTCCTAGGGGTAATTATGACACCATTTGGGTAATCATCGACAGACTGACCAAGAGCGCTCACTTCTTGCCGATTCGAGAGACTTTTAATTCTAAGCAGCTGGCCGAGGTGTTTATTCGTGAGATCGTTTCTAGGCACGGGGTTCCGGTATCCATTGTTTCAGATAGGGATACGCGTTTTACCTCCAGGTTTTGGAAAAAGTTTCACGAGGAGATGGGTACCAAACTCCTCATTAGTACTGCCTATCACCCGCAGACGGATGGTCAATCCAAGAGGACCATTCAGACTCTTGAGGATATGTTGCGGGCCTGTGTAATTGATTTTGGTGGTAGTTGGGATCGTCACTTACCATTGGTAGAGTTCTCGTATAATAACAGTTATCACGCAACGATTGGGATGCCACCGTTTGAGATGCTGTATGGGAGGAGGTGTAGGACTCCAGTCTATTGGGGTTCCATTGGTCAGAAGCAGTTGGGTAGTTTGGAGGTGGTCGAGGCTATGACCGAGAAGCCCGATAAGATAAGGGCTTTTATGAAGGCCGCTCAGGATCGTCAAAAGTCTTATACGGATAAGAGGCGAAGACCTATTGTGTTTGAGGCTGGGGATCGGGTTATGTTAAAGGTTTCTCCTTGGAAGGGTATTATCCGTTTTCGTAAGAGGGGGAAGCTTAGTCCGAGGTTTATTGGTCCGTTCCGCATTTTGTCCCAGGTTGGTGAGGTAGCGTATAGGTTGGAATTGCCCGAGGAGCTTGCGGGGATTCATCCAACTTTCCACGTGTCCCATTTGAGGAAATGTTTGGTAGACGAGGGGCCCCGTGTGCCTCTTGATGATATTGAGCATGATAGTAAGCTGAACTACGTTGAGGAACCTATAGCTATTCTGGACCATCAAGAAAGGCGTCCGAGGAATAAAGTGGTTAGGCAGGTGAAGGTGCAGTGGAGGCACTATAGAGGTTTCGAGGCTACTTGTTAGTCCGAAGACGAGATGATGAAGCACTATCCGCAGTTTTTCCTGTCGCATCGGGATTCGGGGACGAATCCCATTGTAAGAGGTGTGGACTTGTAACGCCCGCTAAGTTATCGGTTTAAAGATTTCCTGAATATGAAGTATGTATATTTCTTGGGAGTTGTCCGGCATCTTTCGTTGACCCGACCATCTTCCTGGTACGTTAAATTATCCAACCTTTCCTTCCAAGTTACCATATCCCTTAAACCTTGAGGGCTAATGCGTAACATTTATTTTATATCATAAACTAAACCCTAGCCGCCCCCCCCCCCTTATTTGCGATCGGCAGAAAGCAAGGACCCAAGCACCCCTGATTTTTCTTTTTACAGCCAAGATTAAGCCTTAGAACTTCAATTCAAGGTATTTACTACGATTCCCCAAGTCTTTTACACCGTAATTGGTCATTGTAACACGCGTATTGATCGATTAATGGCTTGTTGTAGGTTAATCGGGTGGCTGTCCAATTGAGCGTTTTCGGGACTGTTTTGAGTGAGGTTTTTGCACCAAAATCCTCCTAGGTATGTGTGGTACATCATACTTAAAAACCATATTCATTAAAGGTGCTTAGGTCGGTCAATCGGTTTTGAGTCGAAAACTAGGGTTTATCGGGTGTAGAATCGTCAATTGTTGAGTTTGATGAGTTAATCGATTGAATTACCAACCGGATCAGTTTTCATGGCCCTAGGGGGGTTTAAGGGCTGTGGGAAAATTATTTCTTTGGTACTCGAGGCTGATTAGGTTGGTGATTAGTCAATCGAGTCGGTTGTGCGCGAATTGTCGTTTAAACATTAAAGTGAGTGTTGTAAAAAGGAACAGTCAACACTATCAATTCGGGGGACATAATTATGATGTATGAAAAGGTTAAGATGGGAATTTGGTCCATTTGGGGATGATTTGTTTGACAATTGGTTTTTTAAATTTAGTACGCGCGTATTCGACTCGATTTGCATACCGACGGGTGAGTTGTGCATCATGGTTAGCCCCGACCATGATCGTAGGATGGATTTGGTTAATTGAAAGGTTTTAGGGGCTGAGGTAAAGTAAAAGAGTATGGGTTGGGCCTCGGGCCAAGCTGTTGGGCCTGAGCGGCCCGTTAGGCAAGTGTGTTCTCACGGTCTAGTTTAGTAATGCGTTGTGTACAATTTACAGGCCCTTACTTGTGAGTGTGCGCTTAGAGATTTCCTAGCTCGTTGCTGGTGTTTGGTTGATCTCAAGTGAGTTCATGATGCCCTTTTTTACTCTTTTAAATTTTGGGCTAGCATGCACACCTAAGTGTGTTTCTTACTTGATGAAATGTTTTAAACGATTTTATATAGGCTTGCTTGTATACGGTAGGCCTTGGGATGTTAAATATATATATATATATATACACATTATTGTTTGGCCTATATTTGGCGATGTTGTAGTCGTTTCGACTACTGATGTTGCGTATGCCTACTTTGTGTTTGCATGCGTTGATGTTACGTGTTTGGGTTGTACGTTTGCTCGACCCTGATGTTATACGTGGATATTATATATGTATATATATATTGTTATATATATATATGGATGTACTTGAAAGGATGTTTATACATATATTTTGTATATGTATGTATTAGAATGTTTAGTCTTTGGTAATGATGACTTAATGGATGCACCCTGTTTATTTTTAAACTTTTGGTATGACTATCATAATTTTTATTATTGGTATTATTTACTTAAAACTTGAACTCACTCAGCTCGAGCTGACTTTGTGTGCATGTTAGTGTGAGTTTCAGGTTAGGAAGAGGATGCCTTATCGCTTGGACGTGCACGAAGCTACTTGGACGGTGAAGGGTATACGTGGATGGAAGAACGTATTTTGAACAATTTTATTTTAAATAGTTTTATAAATTATATTTAAAATTGGTTTTGGGCAAAATTCCCGGGCTTTAGGGAACTTATTTTACAATTTATGTTTTCCGCTGAATTTACACTGAGATGTTTGTTTTAATGGAAGAAACCGTTTTTCAAGTTTTAATTATTTTAATAAGTATTTTGTATGAATACCAACTGTGGGGCTCCCAGAGTTCGGGGCCTTATAACCGAACCATCAGGAAACGAACCGGACTAGACCAGGAAGAGAACCGGACTGGCTCGGCCTCCCCCCCCGGTAAGATGTCGAAGCGCCGCGTGGTGCGGGGGGGGGGGGGGGGGCACGCCCGCCGCGCGGCGCCATGAGCCCACTTCCAAAAGTTTCTAGCCGACTTTTGTGTTTTAAGCATCTTGTTTCTTATTTAAAGACCCCTAAACTCACCATTAATCATACCTGAAGTGTCAGCCGAATTTGAAGAGTTCTCGAGCTTACGATTGCTACTTTTGGTGACTTTAGAGTTGAAGAATCATCCGATGGTGCGCATATTGGTTGAAGACGAAGAACTCGGGTTTTATCTTCTATTTTCTTTCGTTTTCTTTTTATATCCTCCATGAATTCTTCGTTTTTTGTTTCATTTAAACTTACGATGTTAGGTTAAATTTTATGAACTACTTAGGCTTATGATGAACCTACTTTGATATTTTGATTTGACTCGGGATTTATTTACATTATGGTTTTTGTGGTTTAGTAAAAGATTTATTTATATTAAATTGATGCATATGGATGCTTAGGATTGTTTGATGAGTTTTATTCCATAGTTTCCTTGATTAATGTTTGTCATATGATAGGTTGCTATTAGATCAATTACTTTGTGTTCTTGGTTATTTTATGATTTGATTTCATGATAAGATCATAGGAATAATATTGTTAAATAAACTTAAGTGTGTTGCTAACCTAAAATCTGTAAAGTGCTAGGTTATTAATAGATCTTTAGTATTTAATTTTGCTAGATTTAGTTCTTCGTAAGGAGTCTGTTTAGGGTTGATTAATTGTTATTGTTTATCAAATCAATTAAATATTTTGAATTGCCTTTGATTTTCGCGCTATAAGGTAGGATTTCGTATAAAGGAACTAGATCATAATTAGGTTACCGTAAGAAAACTTGATTTTTAAATACTGGTGTGCGTTAAAAATTATTAGAAACCCATAGGTGTCTTTTTGAGAAGGGTCAGGGGTCCTGTTCGGGTTTTCTTTTAAGTATCGATTTTTCGATCCCAGTCCATAACTAAATATTTTCCCAGTTAATTCATAACTGAAATTTAGGGGATTCTAGCCTAGGTAATTTTATTATTATCATCTTATTTTAATAACAAACTTTTTCTTTCGTTTAAATTACTTGTTTTCTTAATTAGTATTTAATAATAGTTTTAAATTAGTATTTTAATTAAAAACCCCCCAAACAAATATAATTTAATAAGTCGTGTGTGTAGTCGAGTCTAATTAGCTAATAAACGTAATTTAGAGAATCTCGTGGGTTCGATATCCGAACTTACTTAGCTTTACTAGAGTCGATCGGTTCACTTGCCGGTCAGTAGTTTAGTCAAGTTTTAATGAGTCTAGAGTATTACTTGGTGTTTATTTTTAGTTAAATTACTTAATAATTATTAAACTACTTCAAACACATCAAGTTTTTGGCGCCGTTGCTGGGGATTTTATCGGAGGTTTATCAAAGACTTTTCAAAAATCACTCGCCCACTGACCCGACTCCTCGAGAAAGATATGCCTTTTGTTTTTTATGATGAGTGTGTGAAGGCGTTCACGTTTTTGAAAGAGAAGCTCGGTTTTTATGGTGTGTTTCACCATTTGGCCGAAAGTTTTTGTTTTTGGTTACCTCTTGGTTTTTCAAGATTATACTTTACATGCATGTGGTAATTTTGAAGAATTAAGTCATTTGGATGATTGGTTGTTTTGTTTGGACATAACCCAAAACTTTCGGTTTGTTAAGCCTTGGCCGAAAGTTTGAAGGGAAAAAAGGGAACCATTTTAGACTTGTAATATTTGCATATTTGGATGTGTATTGGGTCATAACCTAGCCATGGCCTTGTGTTTGGATAAATGTTTGTGTTGTGGTTGTTGATTATTCAATATGGTTGTAATATTCTTTTATTTGGGTTTGTAATCTATTTATTTATTTCATATTGGCTTGTAATAATAAGTAGATTAGTTGTATTTCTTTTGCTATAAAAAAATGTATTAGGATATGGTTTTGTAAAAGAAGATGCAAGAAAGGAAGCCCAAATAAAGAGGAGGAATCACAACACAAAAATGGACACTTGAGGCATTTGGATGCGGGATCAAGTGGGAGTTCACCGACACGAGCCTTGTGTCATTTTTATCCCTTAGGAGAGACTTTTTGGCACACTTGTTTTGGTCAACAATTGTTACCAAGATTAGGTGACTATGGTTATGGAGTTGTGGTTGTCTTATTTATGCTTGCTTGGTTGATTTATATTTTGTTTTATCTTATTTGCAATGTGGATAGTTAAAAACTTAAAATCAACAACTTGCATAAAATCGGTTCCTTATAAATCGTTAGGTAATAAAATTGGTATTATTAAAGGCTAATGATTTCACAATAAAATGGGTTTTATTAATAGGAACTTTGAAAATAGGTTTTTCCAACTAAGTGCCATACATTTGAATGCATGCAATTGCAAGGTACATACATTGTTTTCCAATCTAGAATTTAGAAAACGAAAATCCCTTTTTTAAAACAAGTCGAACATCATCCTTTTATACAACACTCCAATCACTTGGGAACTCGATGTGGGATAAAGGTCACCTAACCACATTGGAGGAAACTTGTGAGTTTGTGGTGGGTTTATCATATATTATTCCTATGATCCTCCATGAATTCTTCGTTTTTTGTTTTGTTTAAACTTAAGATGTTAGGTTAAATTGCATGAAATACTTAGGCTTATGATGAACCTACTTTGATGTTTTGATTTGACTCGGGATTTATTTACGTTATGGTTTTTATGATTTAGTAAAAGATTTATTTATATCAAATTGATGCATATAGATGCTTAGGATTGTTTGACGAGTTTTATTCCATAGTTTCCTTGATTAATGTTTGTCATATGATAGGTTGCTATTAGATCAATTACTTTGTGTTCTTGGTTATTTTATGATTTCATTTCATGATAAGATCATAGGAATATTATTGTTAAATAAACCTAAGTGTGTTGCTAACCTAAAATCTGTAAAGTGCTAGGTTATTAATAGATCTTTAGTATTTAATCTTGCTAGATTTAGTTCTTCGTAAGGAGTCCGTCTAGGGTTGATTATTTATTATTCTTTATCAAATCAATTAAATATTTTGAATTGCCTTTGATTTTCACGATGTAAGGTAGGATTTCGTATAAAGGAACTAGATCATAATTAATTAGGTGACCGTAATAGAACTTGATTTTTAAATACTGGTGTGTGTTAAAAGTTATTAGAAACCCATAGGTGTTTTCTTGAGAAGGGTCAGGGGTCCTGTTCGGGTTTTCTTTTAAGTGTCGTTTGACGATCCTAGTCCATAACTAAATATTTTCCCGATTAATTCATAACTGAAATTTAGGGGATTCTAGCCTAGGTAGTTTTCTTATTATCATCTTATTTTAATAACAAACTTTTGCTTTCGTTTAAATTACTTGATTACTTAATTAGTATTTAATAATAGTTTTAAATTAGTATTTTAATTAAAAACCCTCCAAACAAATATAATTTAATAAGTCGTGTGTGTAGTCGAGTCTAATTAGCTAATAAACGTAATTTAGAGAGTTTTGTGGTTTCGATATCCGGATTTACTTAGCTTTACTAGAGTCGATCGGTTCACTTGCCGGTCAGTAGTTTAGTCGAGTTTTAGAGAGTCTAGAGTATTACTTAGTGTTTATTTTTAGTTAAATTAGTTAATAATTATTAAACTACTTCAAGCACATCAAGGTTACCTAACCACTTATATGTGTAAACTCACACGTATGTGTAAGTAGGATGACTTAATTGGAAACCATGTGAATAGGGACACCGAAGCATGGCGTACAACCGTGTTGATGGGATTAAACATGACAACTAAACATAAGATGTTTAACCGATCCCATAAAACTAGAAGTTGCAAAGGATTGCAATCGTCAAACGTTGACTACCTTGTTAATTTAAATGGCAGGATAAAGGTCACCTAACTACTATTTGAATGTAACGTTGGGTTCTAGATTTTAATCATTAATTTTCTAGGAGACTTAAAGGGTATTAACGATTAAAATTTATTAATGATATCGAAAAATACTAAAATTGAGATTTGTTAAATTATGTAGATGGCCGCAATCAACAATGCACCTAACGCAATTATCCCACCCGTTCATAACCAATCACTAAGAGCCATACTCAATAAGGATCGTCTCAACTATAACAATTTCATGGATTGGTATCGAAACTTGAGAGTCGTTCTCAAGCAAGAAAAGAAATCCTATATATTAGACGATCTCATTCCCGATGAACCTAACATTGACGATGTTAATGCCTATAACGATTGGGTAAAATACACCGAGGATTCGGTGCAAGTTTCTTGCCTCATGTTAGGAACTATGATTCCCGAGATTCAAAAAGATTTTAAACATCATGGGGCATACGACATGATCACCCAACTAAAGGAAATGTTTCTTACACAAGCTAGGGTGGAACGCTTTGAAACGGTTCGAGTGTTTCATGCATGTCGTATGGAAGAAACCCAATCGGTTTCATCTTATGTTCTTAAGATGAAAAGCCACATTGATCGACTTGAATGGCTAAATTGTCCCGTCCCAAAAGAGTTAGCCACGGATTTTATCCTAAATGGCCTAACCAAGAAATTTGAGACTTTCGTAATGAATTATAACAAGAATGGATGGGACAAGAGCTTTGGTGAGCTTCACGCAATGCTCAAAACGGCCGAAACAGGAATAGGTAAAAAGGTTTTACCGGTTCTCACGATCAATGAAGGTGGAAATAGGAAGAGGCATCACCCGGATCCTAAAGCAAAGGTTGCCAAAGGTAAGGGACACATCAAGGGTAAGTTCAAAGGGAAGGCAAAAGCGGAACCACCCAAACCAAAAGAAAAGAAGCTAAAGGTTAGTGCGGAAGACCCGTGTTTTGGTTGTGGTGAGATAGGAAATTGGATGAGGAATTGTCCAACCTATCTCAAAGAGGGATGCGGGAAAAACCTCAGGTACAACTTTCATGATTCATGTTGATCTTAATATTATTTCTTCTGACACATGGGTATTGGATACCGGATGCGGAACTCATATTTGCAATTTGATGCAGGGGTTAAAGGAAGTGATCAATTTAAGAAAAGAGATATAAGTCTCTTCATGGGCAACGGATTAAAGGTTGATGTCAAAGCTCGAGGATACTACATTTTGAAGCTTCCAAATGGTTTGGAAGTTATTTTTAATAGCATTTTGTATGCTCCAAGTTTAACTAGGAATATTATCTCCTTTTCTTGATGTGCTAAAAGTAGTTATTAATTTATTAACTAAATAAACGCTAATCTAGACACTAAGTAATATTTCTAGACTCTTAACTTAACTAAAACTACTAACCGGAAAGTGAACCGGTCGACTCTAGTACAGCTAAGTAAGTCCAGATATCGAACCCACATGACTCTTTAAATTACGTTAACTAGCTAAATTAGACTTAACTATAGACACGACTATTTATTTATTATTATTGGGGGGTTTTACTAAAAACTAATATTAAATTAATTAAATAAACTAAAGACGACTTAACTTATGACTTGGATTTAACTTAGATAATAATAAACAACCACCTAGGCTAGAATCCCTAATGTACCAATTATCAAATAGTTGGAAAATGTTAAGTTATGGAACTGGGATCTTAAATTATTCACATAAAGAAAACCCAAACAGGACCCCTGACCCTTCTCAAGAAGACACCTATGGATTTCTATTAAGTTCTTAAAAACAGCAGTTTAATTAGACTCGCTTACAGTCGCTAATTTATTTTATAATAAGTACCTCTATAAGAAATCCTATCTTACAGCGCGGAAATCAAAGGTAGTTTAAAGTATTCACTCGACTAGATAAACAAGGCTAAAAAATCAAACCTAGACGGACTCCTTACGAAGAACTAAATCTAGCAATCTTAAACAACCAAGACTTATCATACAATCTATCACCTCTCAGCTATTTAGATTAGCAGCACACTTAGAACTATTTGATTTATTAATATTGTTCCTATGGCATTATTGCAAATCAAACATAAACTAGTAAAAATCACACAGTAGATGACCTAACAGAATTCTATCATATGACAGACAATCACCAAGGAAACTGTGAAACAATAAAACTCGTCAAACAATCCTAAGCACACATATGCATCAAATAAATAACAAGAAACCTCTTACTTAATCATAAACCATAGCAAAAGTAAAGTCCAAACTAAAATCCAATCTCAACAAAAGTTCATCATAACCTAGGCGGTCTAAGGGTTTAGCCAACAACTATACTCAAGAACAAAAGAAAATAAATAGGTTCAAACAATGAATTCATACGAAAACAATAAATTCAAACCAATAATAATGATGCTTGGATGAGTAGGCGTCGAACCCAAACGCTCTATGCTAGGACTAAAGGCTTCCTTTCTTTTTCTCTTCTCCCTTGCGGCTGACCAAAGGGTTCTTCTGTCTTTCCTCCTTTTCCCCGAAAACCAAAGAGAATAAAAATATATCTTATGGTATTGCTCTTCACGAAAATATATAATATGTGAATGGCGGCTGCTCAGCTTTTCTACTTCTGCTCCACCGACTTCCTTGTAACCCAAAGTCTTTCAGATTCCAAAACAATAATAATGATAATAATTACATGATGTTGTTTCTTCTTTTGGTTCTCTCCGTAAGGCTTAAAAAAAACAATAATAATGTTAGAGAATGTTTTCATTAACTTATTTCTCAATACAAATTAAAAACCTTTTTTTTTTCTTTTTTTGTTCCAATTACATAATTCTTTCTTTTTTTTTCTTATTATTAATTTTTTTAAATTTAATACTATATGTAATATTTAATACATTATAATAATAATAAGTAATATATAGCATATGCTCAACCCCTCATTCGTCGGTTTTAAGTTTGGTAAAAGTGCTCCATTTTAGCTCAATTCTAGAAAAACCATTAAAACTCAAATATGATCCATGAATAATTAGATTATAATAAAAACGACTATAAAGTTATCCAAAGGTGTAGGAAATACTTATTAATTTTATATATAATTTACACCATATCAAATATCCCCACACTTAAACCTTTTTCGTCTCTGAAAAAGCTATTTGCAATGGAATCATAATAAGAAAATATGGTCTTAAAAACATACAGATTATTTTAAAACTAAGATAAACGCAAAAACCGCGATTGCCGATATTGTTGTCCACTTAAACCCAGCCACCAGCCTATCAAGCCCCCACGCACATTAAGCATTTAAGTTCATGTGATATCAAAAACCTATGGGTCTCACACTTTTGGAGTTAAGATCCACCTACCTCATCTCAAGCATAGCAAAGACAATTAAAAATAATTGAGTTGAATCAAACAGGTTGAACATATCACCATAAGATAACAACCCCTTTAATGGTAAGAAGAAAATGCACTTAGATGGAATTAATGGATGATAGGTCAAGTGAGGTCGTACGAGCATGCCCTAAATATTATTGGACTTTGTCCAATATATGCCCTAAGAAAATATTTATTGACTAGAAACTTTCGAGCCCCAATAGTGTATCCTCAGAGTCGCCATCCACTTGGTTACACGAAAACTCTCAGTCTCGTCTAGTATGTGCACTTTGGCCTCTTTTTCTGTTTTTGAGAATGCTTCTTTGGCATTTTTCATTACTTTGCTTTTCTCACTTTAGCTTTTCAGACCAACTTTTGGAATACTTATTTTTATTTATTTATTTATTTATTATTTTTTTTGTGCATTTAGGCATCTTTTACCTATAAATATATAACTAAAGACTAAATCTCGTATAAAACTGGATATTTGCGGGGCGACACAACTCTTTATTAATTTTCATAAAACGAAGTGGCGTGCTAATTTTTAAAGTACATTCAATTCTCACCACCTTAGGGTAATCAGCTTATGGTAATACTCTCTATGCCTTATCAAATTTCAGTTTCACTGTCCCCCTTAGGATGAGAACCCAAAAAATCTAAGATTAATTAGGTTTATTAAGAATATGCAATGAGAAACCTTTCAAGACTAGTTGGGCCTACCGACACATCCCAAGCTTAGTACGCTTTCTTTTATACTATTTCATATATATAATAGTTTCAAAAACCAATTTCCAATAATTATCATCATCTTCCATTATAATGCAAAAAATATTCGTTAAATTCTTGGGACATATTTTCCAAATTTTTTTTTTTGCCGAAAAACATTAATTTCCCATCCCCACACTTAAAATTCACATTGTCCTTAATGTGAGAAAAAGGAAATTACCAATAAAATTATGCAAAAAATAAAAATAAATTAATGAATTGGAATAGACTCCCCTGGTAAATTGACGATATGCCTCGTGAGTCGTATTCCGTGCCCTCCAATTCGAATGCTATCATCAAACTCTCTTCAAATAACGTCATCTCTCACAAACAAAAGCAGCAATCCTGAAGCAAGTGGCATCCCCACACTTATTTATAATCATATCTCATCGACCAACTCATAAGCAACCTTGGAACAACCTGCAAGTAAGAGAAGCAACACCGACAGAGCAAAGAAGTAAAACCAAAATAAAAATAAAAATAGAATGAAAACATAGTACCGGGTTGCCTCCCGGGAAGCGCTAAGTTTATAAAAGAATCTTCAGCCGGACTCGTTCCCGAAACCTCAATCAGGAGGCTTCTCCTTTATCCTTTTCCCATCAGTGCTCTTCAACACTCTCCTTTTACAGCTAGTTGGGAAGAAATTAGTTTCCAAACTCATGTGAGCACAAAAATATGAATTCAGCTCAATCCACCAATTATTGAAATTCTGAGGACGTGACAAATTTGGCACACTTTGATTCCTGTCTCCAGATATCCTCCTTCTTGGGGCTCTTAATTTACGTGGCGATCCACGAACGAGTATTTCTAAAAACCTGCCAGCTTTACCGCGCACACGTGGATGATGTTTCACAATGAGATGCAGTTCTTTATTCTTCAATTTTTTGGATATCTCTTGTGATTCCTCCTTGACAATTAGCTTCTCAACCGGCTCCCCAAATAACAATACTTCAAGCTCTTTAATATCTCTTTCGGGGTTAAAATCTCTTTCATCCATAACGGTTAAACCCACTAATTCTTCACCAAACTAATCCCTAAACTCATCCTCCCAAGAGGGAATACACTCCTCTATCTGATTCTGCAACCCAACATTATCAAACTCTATCATCGGCTCACTAAGTTGTATTCGACATTTTAAGGCTGACCGAAACTCATCCATAAAATTCCAAAGCGGTGTACTTGGATTCATGCTATGGACAACATGCATGAAATCAAAGAATATTTCTTCTGGATGTGGTATGTAATCCATCATTGCACCAGATGAGTTCTTGCAAGCAACAACATTCCCCATCCTATCATATATCGGGCAAAATTTGGGCTCATAATAGCACTCCATGAAGATCACTGCAAAGATAAACTTAAACGGAAAAGGATCACGGGCACCAGATAATAGTAATAAACAATATATTAAAGAAAAAACAAAACTAATTTAAAGCAATTAGACTAAACTATATTAACCTAACTCCTACAACTCAAAAATACTCTAAAAAAAACAAAAAGAAAAATAAAATAAAAACTACTTAGACTCCTATGACTCAAAAGCAAAACAAAACAAAATATAAATAGCACGTATATAGCAAGTAAGTCTAATCAAAGCTAATAACGCAATCGCCAAGAATCCCCGGCAAAGGCCCCAAAAACTTGATGTGCTAAAAGAAGTTATTAATTTATTAACTAAATAAACGCTAATCTAGACACTAAGTAATAGTTCTAGACTCCTAACTTAACTAAAACTACTAACCGGCAAGTGAACCGGTCGACTCTAGTATAGCTAAGTAAGTCCGGATATCGAACCCACAGGACTCTTTAAATTAAGTTAACTAGGTAAATTAGACTTAACTACTGTAAGTCCGTGGATCACTACAATTATGATATCAACAATCTAGGTGTTGGTGCGGAATTCCAACACTAGATGATTCAAGAACACAAGTAAAACACAAACACGTAGAACACAAGAATGGCTTCAAAACACACGTTAATATTAACGTCGGGTGCTTAAGCACTAACAATACAATACTCGTCTGTGATAACCCTCAGACGGCCAAGAACCTCAGTGAATGAACAACCCTTAACCCTATACAATACATTCTATATATATATAGGGAACTAACCACTCAAGCCCAATATTAACCAAAAGCCCACCGAGATCCAAATGGATCTTGGTTTACATATAAAGCCCAAACAAAACAAACAAACTAAGTACAAACCAAATAACTAGGCCCAACAATCTCCCCAATGGTTTGAAGCTTGGTTCTCAATCATGTTCCATATAATTGATGTCAACGTCTTTCAAACCACCTGCCCAAAATTTGCATCTGATAATAGAAGCCACCATGCTTGTATATTCTTTTGCAGCCGGTTCAAAAATCGGGTCGGCAATTATCTGAAATGCACTGAGTGTCTTGATGTCTTTCTCTCCAAGCTTCAGCAGATCTCGTGGGTCAACAAATCTATACTTCCCTTTGCCCTTCTGCAGACGTAGAATCACGGTAGCAGTTTCACTGTCATACATCCAGAATCTCATATTACCCAGAGTACCATCTGGAATAGCTTTAGGCACAGTAATACGAGTGACTTTCTTTGTAGCAGGCCACATGACATTGACCATTGTCTTTCCTATCTTTGGATCCACGACCCCCTTTGCTTTCTTCAAGAACGATTCTGCAGTTGGCATCTTTGGAAAGCCTTGATCAACTTGATTTCTCAGAAAGTTCCAGAAATCCCTACCACGTTTATCATTTGTTGGATTGTGGAATGGGGAGTTTATCAAGTCACTGAGATCCACCTTAGTCCAAGAACGAAAGTCTTTCATCTTATTATAGTACTCAGTGGTCCCGGACTTCCATTTGGCCACATGTTCTTTTCAGCATCAAAACCCCATGACACAACTCCAGAACGATCTCCAATTTATCCGAAAAACCCTTTTGAAGAGTAACAACGAATCTGTCTGGGTGATCGGATGATTCAACATTCTGATTGGAGTTTTTCATCACCAGCAGCTTCTTCTGAATTCTATCCGACTTTTCTTTGGTGAGTGGAGGTTCAGATAGATACTGTTTCAGCGTCTCAGATTCATCTATAATTTTAGCCTGACGAACAGTAGAGCTACCACTTTGATCAACGTTGGGCATCTTTGAGGTTTTATCATTACTACTCTTGAATTCATCTCCAAACTTTTGAACAAGCTTTTGTTGGAGGTCTAGATAAACGGCAGTTAACTCTCCCTTGTTGGACTGAAGCTCTTTGATCTTGGAGTCTTTATCAGAATTGCTGGCTTCCAGCTCTTGAATACGCACATCTTTCACGACAGAATCTTGTTCAAGTTCAAAGACTCTACGTTGAAGAGCTTGCACATCAACGGGAGCATCTTCAAGCACCATTCCCTTGCCTTTATCTTGCAAATATCTTTCTTGCATAGCCAGAATCTGAGCAACCTTTTCGGAAACATTTAAGCTTGACTGACCCAGATTGGAAGGGCCAGAAGATCCAGAAGCAACATCAGTGTATGGCATAGTAGCCTCATTAGTGGATGGAATATCTGACTCAAAATAAAAATCACGAGCAATGTCATCAAGCATCTGATCTTGAGTCAGTGGCTTTGCATAAGATGAACATGGTTCAACTTGAGTCTCTGGAGCTTGTGACTCATGTTGTGCTTGTTGCTGTAGGCTAGTGGTTGTGATTGATGCTGGTGTTGTGGTTGTTGTTTCAATTTCACGAACCAACACGCCCGATCTCGGATCTTTCTTTCTGCGTTTTCGTGGAATGAGATCAGTGGCTGGTTCCTCAGGGATATCGACTTCTTCATTTACAACAACTGCCTAAGGAGGCTTCAGAGCGCTTGACTGTAATAATTCTTTGAAGGCTTCAAAATCTCTTAATTGCTCATCAGTCAGAGCAGTATCCTTTTCATGGTGTTCTGCTTCTTCTTCTTCATCTGAACTGATCTCGAATGCAGCAGACTGCCTTTGAACAGGTGTCACATGTTCTTCGACAATTTGAGCTGTAACTGGTACAGCTTCAGTCTCAGCAAATTTACCAAACTTTTCCAGAGCATTGAGGCCCTGATAAACAATCTTGGAGCCTTTCATGGACTGCTTCATTAACCTAAAGGTGTTGGGTCCCATTGACTTCATATCTAATGTATCAATAGATTTGACAAGGTCGGTGTAGTGAGAGTCAAAAATCATTTGCAGAAATCTGGGATACATGAGGAACATCTCCTTCTTCTTCCCTTTTAGATTGCTCATCATTTCATTAAAAACGAACTTGGAATAGTTGTAATTCCAATCCATGATCAGAGCAACAATAGCAGACATCTGAGTATGACTGATCTCGTCAGATCCCCCCTTTCTTCCTGACACGCATGTAAAGAACGTGTGTATCAAAAACCTCCAGTATGGGTGAAATAGTTTCTTGATTGCTGGAGGATAAGCACCCTCATAACCCATCCTGGTTATAATCTCAGAGACGGCAGTAGCAAAGTATTCTGTCGGGTGATCAGGTTGATCACCAAACAAAAGCATATCCCTTATAATAGTCTCTGTGATGACGAATGGCTTATTCTGCACTTTGGAGTCTATCGACATAACTCCATCTGCTCCTCGTGGATTGATTGAGGCATTATTCCAAAAATCAGTGATCATCTTTCTGCAAACGACAGGGTTTTCTCGTAATGCGTGAGAAATCCTGCAAGTTTTGAGGCCGACAATCATAGACTTGAATTCCTTATGGGCCAGTGGTGGATCAAACAAATGTCCAACTATGTTATGTGTGTCCACAAACTTTAACGGAGCCTGATCAGCCATTTCTGCACCAAACGAATCAAGTTAGTAAATATAAACTTGACTATAGTTATATTTTAAAGCAAATTAGTCATTTTTAAGACATGAGGGGCCAATGATGACAAGATCACATTTGGTGGACCAAAAGGAAAATAAAATAATAGTTTCACAATTGATCTCGGTCCACAAACAGTTTTCTGTCAACAAGACAAGTGTTTTCTATCTAGATTAACCGAGAACATGAGTTCTCGGTTAATTCCAGCGTTTTCGGTCAACGAAAGTCAACCCGAGAACATGAGTTCTCGGTCAAGGCCTGGAGATCTCGGTCAACGAAAGTTAATCCCGAGAACATGAGTTCTCGGTCAAGGCCTGGAGATATCGGTCAAGGAAAGTCAACCGAGAACATGAGTTCTCGGTCAAGGCTGGGAGATCTCGGTCAACGAAAGTCAACCGAGAACTCCTTGACAGCTGGGGACAGAGAACCCTTAGGGTTTCTTCTTGGAATGTGTGTCGTCTTCTCCAAGTCACCGAAATCTCCATTAATCCTGCAACGAAACCCCTTTGACTTCCAACAATTAACCCTAAGACAATCCAATACCTGTAACACGATCAAAAGAACACCAAATACAATGGAGTGAGATTAGCTTATGTTTGTGAGATTTTCGGCTGAATGGTTTGAGATATGAAAGTGTTTTTGAATGAATGAGAACAAAATCTGGGTTAAATATCATTTATACCCAAAAGAGATGGGCAGAGAACCCACAAACAAGCCCAACCCTTTGTTTCAGCCCAAATACTTTTAATCTCATACCTGACAATCCAGTCTAAAGCCCAAAGAAATATAGACGCATTGAAAACGACCCAGTTAAATCACATGTTTCGAGATAAAACAAAAAATAAAGAAAACAAGAATAGTAAAAAGATAAAAATACAAGAATAATCTTTTTGAGAATTTTGCAGATTTGGGATCAAATTTCAGTTTTGTAAAGTCGTCGTCTTTTACGAAAAGATCCGAACATGAAATCACATTGTTTAAGATGCTGTCACAAGGATTCATGTTCAGCGTTATTATGACATAAAGAGATTGGTTGATAGCAGGTAAAACAAACTTAGCATGACTTTCGTTGCATCAGTGATATGAATTAGGTTCAGTTCGGCATAAAGGTTAGATGGACATCACTCATGGATTTGTGACGCCTCCTATCTTTTCTCAAAACGTATTTGGCTTTCCCCAGATCACCCTAATTTGACTTCAACCCCCTAGTACTTGATCAAAAAGGTTTTTATTTGAAAATTAAACAAAAATTTGAGCTTTAAGGTTGAACGTTGGATTTACAAGCTATCCGGACTTATAGGCCTTTCATTCGAGACATGACAAGATTTACTTTTATGCCCCCATCTCTGTAGTTCTAGTTTGGCCCTTTAAGCTTTTGAAAAACGAAAAAAAAAATTTAAGTACCACAATAATCAAGTGTTTTTTTTTTTTTTTGTTTTTTTAAATAACTTAGAAACAAAACATTTTAGGTGATCAAGACACTAACGGGCTCGTGTATGTCTGGGTAATTGCTTTTCTGTCTATCATTCGGAGAGATGTAAATGGAGACATGCACATTTCTTCAAAATGACTCTCCACAATAAGTTTAGCAAATTTAGTTTATATCACTTCAACTTTTACGCAACATGGAAAGCTACCATACAGATCAATGACTTTTCTAGAGCCTTTTAAGCTTAATAACTTCACCCTTTAGGCACACAGAAACAATATATCTATCATTTTCCAAAAGTTGGATCAATTTTCGTTTGAAAATATTTGAAGCTTCCCAAAAGCTGTTAACTGAATAGTAATATCATTTCCCAAAAGACAGTTTGAGACTCGATCACCCCGGTCACTCTTAGGTTTCAGGTAAATGGCTACCCCGTATGTCCACAAGTGGTTAACAGGACCAAACACATATGAAAATACATGTCCTTCCAACTTAGAGTTACCGACATAATTTTAAGTGAAAGAATTCAAAACACAAAACATATCACAATCGCCCCAGATGCTTTCAGATTTTAGACAAATGGCTATCCTCTGTGACTCTACAAGTAGATCACCAGACCAAACATATACAAGTATATGTTCTTCAAACTTAAGCATCCGACATAATTTTAAGCGAAAATGAAACTTACACACAATTTTTTTTAATTATTCACGTACACACACTATTTTTGGCTTTTTGATTTTTCTCCCCTAAAATTGTACAAATTAAGAAGATATGTACGAGTTTACACTCAAAAAGACTCAATCCTCGAAACGAAGCATTTTAAGAAAACTCACATGCACATTAAATTTGGCTGTTCCGACCGGTTTTGTAAATAAGTCCGTCACATTATTATCAGTGTGAACTTGTTCAAGGTGAATCAATTTCGGTCATAACAGTCACGAATAAAATGAATTTTAATATCGATGTGCTTGGTTTTAGAATGTTGAACTGGATTCTTAACAATTACAATGGCAGCATCATTATCACAAAATATGGGAGTATCAAAAAATTTCAAACCGTAATCCAGCAGTTGATTTTGCATCCAGATAACCTGAGAGCAGCAGGCTGATGCAGCAACATACTTCGCCTCGGCAGTCGAAGTGGACACCGTTTGTTGTTTCTTACAGTGCCATGAAATGAGACGATCTCCTAAGAACTGGCATCCGGCAGATGTGGATTTCCTGTCAATATCATCTCCACCATAATTGCTATCAGTAAAAGCATAAAGATCAAATTCTGATTGTTTGGGATACCAAAGACCTAACTTCGGTTATCCCTTCAGATATCTAAAAATACGTTTAATAGCAATTAAATGAAAGAGTTTAGGATTAGCCTGGAAACGAGCACACTGACAGACTGCAAACATGATATCGGGTTGGCTGGCGGTGAGGTACATTAGAGACCCGATCATTGATCGATAGTATGTTTGATCTACGGGACTCCCTTCCGGATCAGATGACAGTAGAGGCCTTTCCGCCATGGGAGTGTTAGCACTCTTGGAGTCTTGAAACTCAAACTTTGCGAGCATATCCTCAACATACTTCCCTTTGGCAAACCTGTAATCCCAGAAATGTTGTCATTTCTCCCAGCGAACTCATCTCAAATCGTTTCTTCATTACTTCTTCAAACTCCGCGCACAACTCAGCATTTGTGGATCTGAAGATAATGTCATCTACATAGATCTAGACTAAGATCAAATCTTTTTCGACAGTTTTGCGGAACAGGGTTTGATCAATGGTTCCTCGCTTGTAGCCATGATCTAGAAGATGTGCTGTCAATGTAGCATACCATGCTCGAGGAGCCTGATGAAGCCCATACAATGCCTTGTCTAACTTGTAAACATGATTTGGCTTCTTGGAATCAGTAAAACCCGGTGGCTGTTCCACATATATCTCTTCCTTGACCTCGCCATACAGAAATGCAGTCTTAACGTCCATTTGATACACTGTGAACCCCATAAATGAAGCATAGGCCAAAAAAATTCTGATGGTTTCAAGTCTAGCCACTGGAGCATAAACCTTAGTGTAATCCAACCCTTCAACTTGACGAAACCCACGAACTACCAATCGAGCCTTGTTTCGAACAATAACCCCGGTGTCATCTTGCTTGTTTCGGAACCCATCTCATATCAAGTGCTTTCTTTCCCTCCGGTAACTCAACCAATCTCCAAACTTTCAACTTATCAAACTGATTTAACTCTTCATGCATAGCGTCTACCCAAATGGGTTCCTAGAGGGCCATGTCTACAGTCTTTGGCTCTATCTGAGATATGAAACAGGAAAACAAACAAACTGTTTATATTTCCAGTCTGACTTCTGGTGGACACGCCCGTTTCAAGAGGACCTATGACGTTCTCAATTGGATGATCTTTCTGAATTCTTGAGGGAAGTAATTGATCGGAAACATCACTGGTGGAATTCAAGTCTGACAAATTTACTTCAATGTCAGCAAGGGGGTTCTTCCATCCGGAGGTCGCTGTACTATGTAAGTACAAAGTGCTGGCGACATATTCATTTGGAATGACATCGGCAAATAGTGTGCTCCCGAAAATCTGACGAATAGGACTCTCCCCCTCAACTGCCGCGGTATCTTCAGAAGAACTTTGCGAATATTCATTTTCTGGAACTGCTTTCGGCTGAGAAACAGATACGGGTTTGTCGCCATTAACTGGTTCTGGGACATCATCATCCAAGAGTGGAGAGATGTGGGATACTGCATGTGAGTCATCTTTCTCAGCATCCACTGTAGTGCTGCCTGAAGGTTCTGTGTTGATGACCGGAAACACATTGAACAGTTTGAAGAGTTCATTATAATCGAATAACCAGTCCGGACCAACACAAGCATCAGTCTCGTTTTCTTCCAACCAACGAACATCATAAGATTCTAGAATCTGTTTGGTAGACTTGTTGTAGACCCTGTAAGCAGTATGGACCGCATAACCAACAAAGTAGCAATCATCAGCTTTGGCCCCAAATTTCGGAGTAGACTCGAGGTGCAGTAGAGTGCATGGGCAACCAAAAGCCTTGAAGTACGCGACAGTAGGCTTATGTCCATAGACAATCTCATAAGGAGTCTTCATTTGTGATTTGTTGATTATCATCCGATTCTAAACATAACAGGCCGTATTAATAGCTTCTGCCCAGAAAAATAATGGCAGCTTAGAATCACACAACATCGTCCTTGCCGCTTCAATAAGAGTTCGGTTTCTTCTTTCAGCCACACCATTTTGTTGTGGTGTCCGTGCTGAACTATATTGACAAAACACTCCCCTCTCTGAGCAGAAATATTTTACTGATGCATTCTTGAATTCTGTACCATTATCACAACGTATTCCCTTCAGCTTCAAGTTTAGTTGGTTCTCCATGAGCACTATAAACCTTTTGATCAAATCTGCAGTTTCACTCTTATTCGACAAGAAAAACACCCAAGTAAAACGTGAGTAGTCATCAGTAATAACAAGACAATAAGAGCTGCGTGAAAGACTCAAAACATGCACTGGACCGATGAGATCCATATGTAGCAATTGAAAAACTGATGAGATGGTGTTGATCAATTTTGATTTATGAGTTTTTCGATGATGTTTACCCAAAGCACAAGCCACGCATTTTTCAATAGTAACAAAATCTTTAATGGGTAAGCCACGGACCAAATCATTTTTAGCAAGACGATTTAAATTTTTTGTATTAGCATGACCAAGACAACGATGCCGAAACATAGCATTGTGTTCCGACACTTTTGAAAACAAGCATGTTATTTCATCAGGAACATTTTTGTTCATGTCGATCACATAAGCATTATCCTTTCGTTGTGATCAAACAAGAATCCAGTCTTCTAGTATAATGATACCAGGTTTCAAAATCAAACATTCTTTCTTAGTAAAGTGAGTTGAAAACCCTTTGTCACAGATTTGTGACACGCTCAGCAAATTGTGCTTCAATTCAGGAATGAAATTAACATTTTCAAATTTTAGAACACTGTTACTTACAGTCTCCTTCTGCGTGATCTTTCCCTTTTCTACTCCCGCAAAGGACACATATCCACCGTTAAATGTTTGAATGTCGTGTAGTTGGGAAATGTCTCCTGTCATGTGCCTGGAACAGCCACTATCAACATACCAAGGTCTGATGATATTCCTCCATAGCTGTCCCTGCACAAAGCGCGGGATTAGTTAGATTTTGGTACCCAGTTGATAGTTACACTAGGTGACCCTGATGCATTTAAAGTTGTCACGAGTTGCCATGACATATCCCTTTTATCATCAAACATGGATTTTTCAGATTCCTTTGCCGGAGATTTAGGCAACCATTTGTGTCTACCATTGTATGATTTGGCATTATATGTACGAATGGTTGTTGTAACCTCCGGTGTTTTGGGGTTGGAAGAAGACGAGGTTGCCTTTTCCACCCATTTTGGCTTAGAATTTGTGTTCACTTTTGAAACCGAAGCACTTTTTCTAACCTTTTTTCGAAACATGTTAGGCTTGGTCTGATGAGAACTAAACTTGCCAGATTTGTTTTGGTTCCAATCATCGTCAGAGGAATTAACCTGACTATGCCTAAATTTTTGCCTGTACGAATTATGATGCATATAGGGCATATTCCTCTGATATTATCCATAATAAGGAACATATGGACGATGTGGACAATTTCTGGCAATATGACCAGGAGTGCCACAATTAAAACAAGTTTGACGTTTTATGTAGAAATCATTTCGGGCAACTCCTCGTCTGGACTGGTTGTGAGGACCAGTTTGCTGAAAATTGCGATGGCCCCTTTTTACATTATTCAGCTTGTCACCGTGTTTGTCATTAGAGCATCCCTTTTAAAAATTTAGGTGGTAAATATTTGTTAGATTTTGAATTTTTAATTTTATTTGAAACCACATTGTCAGAATTCAAAATATTAGCCAAACCAATCACACCAAGATCCTTGCTTTTTGAAACAGAGCCCACACAAATAGTTGGAATAACAGAATTTAAAACAGGCGGTTTTAAAGGAACATCAGAAATAATGTCATTATTAAATTCAAAACAAGGGTCGTCGTCCTCATCAGTCCATTCCCTCACAGTTACTTTTTCTGCACATGAAGCAAACACGTTAGAATCGTTCAATCTTGAAGGGGACGCACTTGCATTCACGGATTTAGCTTCATCATTTGTATCTAGTTTGCCGTACTGCAAGCCTTTCACCTTTTCTTCCTGTTCTTTGGTAACAGGAGTACTAACATAATTGTGATGATATGGTGGTGGAACATTACTATAACCTATGCCTTCACCTTTGTTTTCTTTCCACCACAATTGATTTTCAATCATTGAGTCAACTATTCTACTGGAACCCTCGAATTTTTTAAAATCTAGTTCAGCTCTTTCAAATTTACTAGTTAGATTCAAAATTTCCAATTTAGATGCTTCCAGCTTAGCAGTTAATTCAACAATTTCCTATTTGGCATCCAGGTAATGGCAGCATTTTAGACTAAATTCAGACTTCAGCTTAGAAAAATCCTTTTTATTTGCTTCTATTTTATCTAGAAAACCTTTTTCGTTTTTCTTGAGTTTAAAGTTTTCAGATTTAACCCTTTCCATGTCTCTAATTAAGTTATCATTGTGGAGCCTATATAATTCTATCTTATCAACACAATCTTGAGAAAATGGTTGAAACCTTACCTCAGATGAGTCGGGAGAAGTGAACGTCATATATGCAAACTGAAGTTCCTTGATTTGCTCCTCAGCAACGTTTTCCTCTTCAATGTCTTCAACATTTGCAAAATTTGCGGTCTGATTTCCAATGTTGAGAGCAGCCATCTGATCCTCCCAAGAAAACTGTTGAGCAACCAATCCCCTTTCACAATTTCCTGAACTATCACCAACATTTCCCCTAGCATTACCCACTAGAACCAACGCCCTTTCTGTGTTTCCTTCCTTCGCTGGGGTACATTCACGAGCAAAATGACCCGACTCGTGACAGTTATAGCATCTCAGAGTGTTCTTGTTAAACCCCACCTTCTGATTATTAGGCATGTTCCGATTATTTCTACCAGTCCTCTTAGTGAATTTCTTGGCACGAAATATTGCCATGGCCATTTGCCAAGAGATATCCATTTCTTCAACATCATCAGGGTGAATCTGATCGAGTTCAGCAGTCACAACAGGTTGAACCAAATCTCCAGATAGGAAAGAATTATAGCAGTTCATGAATCCTGCCATTAGAGCTATGTTCTCCTGAGTCTCTTTCAGAATGGAGGGAATCTGACTTGAGTTCTGACCTTGAGCAGCACCAGCAGATGAAGGTTGAGCTGATGAAGATTGAGCAGACTTAGTAAAGAAAACTGAGTAGAGGATGACTGGCCTTGAGTAGACTTAAACATCTGAAAATTTCCTTGGGTTGCTGAGTGGCCTTGAACATAGAGAAACTATCTTGACAGATAAGAGCATTGTTGGAGGCAACGTTGTAACCAGCTGCACTGTAAGAATTCGCATGGTTTATTGCACCTTGCATGTCGTCCATATCACATGCCTTGATAGTAGCCATCATCTCAGAGATAGACATTCTGTTGAGATCTTTAGTCTTCTTGATAACAGCAACATTCATATCCCAATTCTTTGGCAATGAATTTACCAGTTTGTTGTTTATCTCTGAAGTTGCTAGATAAATACTCGCAGATCTCATTTCAGTCACTAAAGATATGAACCTTTGGAGTTGAGTTTCCAGCGACTCCCCCAGAACATGGTTAAAATGTTGAACTTTTGTCGCAGCAGGTCTTGGCGACTCCTTTTCATGTCTTCGTTTCCCTCATACACCTCGATTAATGCCTCCCATAGTTCCTTAGCATATTGAAGTTCTCTAAAACCAAGGGCAATCTCAGGTGAAAGTGCCATGGTTAGAGTTGAAAGTGCCTTTTCATCTTCCTCAATTTTATCAAAATCATCATCATCATATAAGGCAACAGGCTTCACAAGAATTTCAGTCGAGTTTTCACGTTGATAGGTAATTCTTTGAGGCCCCCTAAGAATACTTCTCCAAACTTTGGGATCCTTCATCTTAAGGTACTTTTCAAAACGAAATTTCCATTCACTAAACCGCTCATGAGACAAGAGACGGGGTATACGAGTGGTAGTCCTCATATAGAGTCGAGTTCTTGATGGAGTGAAGTGTTGGTTGAGACATTGCTGTTTGTTAACTGATCCATTTTAAAAATTAGTTTAATATTAATTTAAGTCCAGAAAGTTTTAAAGTCTAAGAACCAGGCCCAAATCAAATTAATCAGGCCCAAAAGAGAACAGAGAACAGAGAAAACCAATGTTGATCGAGAACAATACTGACCGAGAATAATATTGACAGAGAACAATATTGACCGAGAACAGTATTGACCGAGAACAGTATTGACCGAGAATAGTGTTGACCGAGAACAATATTGACCGAGAAAAATATTGACCGAGAACTACTGGCAGCCAAGAGAACAATATTGACCGAAAACCCAAAGTCAACCGAGAACAACCTGTGGCCGAGGACAAGGATTCTTGAACAGATTGTTGCCGAGAACAAGTTTTCTTGAACTGATTGTGGCCGAGAACACGATTTCTCACCAAATGTCAATCTGTAGCGTAACAAACTTCCGAGAAAGTTGGGATTTTGAGTTGTTTCCAAACTAAAACCAATCTTTTCCCAAAATTGAATCTCCTTCTTCTCCAATCACATGTTCACCGAAAATACAAGCAAACCACCAATAAATCAAGATCTTGAATCCTTGATTTCACAATAGCGAGCCTGAATAGGTCTAAGGCTCTGATACCAATTGTAAGTTCCGAATCTGGATCACTACAATTATGATATCAACAATCTAGGTGTTGGTGCGGAATTCCAACACTAGATGATTCAAGAACACAAGTAAAACACAAACACGTAGAACATAAGAATGGCTTCAAAACACACGTTAATATTAATGTCGGGTGCTTAAGCACTAACAATACAATACTCGTCTGTGATAACCCTCAGACGGCCAAGAACCTCAGTGAATGAACAACCCTTAACCCTATACAATACATTCTATATATATAGGGAACTAAACACTCAAGCCCAATATTAACCAAAAGTCCACCGAGATCCAAATGGATCACGGTTTACATACACAGCCCAAACAAAACAAACAAACTAAGTACAAACCAAATAACTAGGCCCAACAACTACAGACACGACTATTTATTTATTATTATTGGGGGGTTTTACTAAAAACTAATATTAAATTAATTAATAAAACTAAAGACGACTTAACTTATGACTTGGATTTAACTTAGATAATAATAAACAACCACCTAGGCTAGAATCCCTAATGTACCAATTATCAAATAGTTGGAAAATGTTAAGTTATGGAACTGGGATCTTAAATTATTCACTTAAAGAAAACCCAAACAGGACCCTTGACCCTTCTCAAGAAGACACCTATGGAATTCTATTAAGTTCTTAAAAACATCAGTTTAATTAGACTCGCTTACGGTCGCTAATTTATTTTATAATAAGTACCTCTATAAGAAATCCTACCTTACAGCGCGAAAATCAAAGGTAGTTTAAAGTATTCACACGACTAGATAAACAAGGCTGAAAAATCAAACCTAGACGGACTCCTTACGAAGAACTAAATCTAGCAATCTTAAACAACCAAGACTTATCATATAATCTATCACCTCTCAGCTATTTAGATTAGCAGCACATTTAGGTCTATTTGATTTATTAATATTGTTCTTATGGCTTTATTGCAAATCAACCATAAACTAGTAAAAAACACACAGTAGATGACCTAACAGAATCCTATCATATGACAGACAATCACTAAGGAACTATGAAACAATAAAACTCGTTAAACAATCCTAAGCACACATATGCATCAAATAAATAACAAGAAACCTCTTACTTAATCATAAACCATAACAAAACTAAACTCCAAACTAAAATCCAATCTCAACAAAAGTTCATCATAACCTAGGCGGTCTAAGGGTTTAGCCAACAACCATACTTAAGAATAAAAGAAAATAAATAGGTTCAAACAATGAATTCATAACGAAAACAATAAATTCAAACCAATAATAATGATGCTTGGATGAGTAGGTGTCAAACCCAAAAGCTCTATGCTCGGACCAAAGGCTTCCTTTCTTTTTCTCTTCTCCCTTGCGGCTGACCAAAGGGTTCTTCTGTCTTTCCTCCTTTTCCCCGAAAACCAAAGAGAATAAAAATATATCTTATGGTATTGCTCTTCACGAAAATATATAATCTGTGAATGGCGGCTGCTCAGCTTTTCTACTTCTGCTCCACCGACTTCCTTGTAACCCAAAGTCTTTTAGATTCCAAAACAATAATAATAATAATTACATGATGTTGTTTCTTCTTTTAGTTATCTCCGTAAGGCTTCAAAAAAAAAACAATAATAATGTTAGAGAATCTTTTCATTAACTTATTTCTCAAAGACAAATTAAATACCTTTTTTTTCTTTTTTTTTCCAATTACGTAATTCTTTCTTTGTTTTTTCTTATTATTAATTTTTTTAAATTTAATACTATATATAATATTTAATACATTATAATAATAATAATAAGTAATATATAGCATATGCTCAACCCCTCATTCGTCGGTTTCAAGTTTTGTAAAAGTGCTCCATTTTAGCTCATAGTCTAGAGAAACCATTAAAACTCAAATATGATCCATGAATGAGTAGATTATAATAAAAACGACTATAAAGTTATCCAAAGGTGTAGGAAATACTTATTAATTTTATATATAATTTAGGCCATATCATTTCTCTTTTAAGACAATGTGGTTATCATTTAAAATTTGTAGACAATTGTATTTGTGTTTTTATGAATAACGTCTTTTATTTTAAAGCAATGCCGTCTAATGGCATTTATGAATTAGTTCATGATAACACATCTTTTGATAACACGTTGTATCAATCAAGCACCAAGAAACTCAAAGTGGATTTGAGTAAGACCTATCTTTGGCATTGTCGCCTTGGTCACATAAACAATGATCGCATACATACACTTCAAAAGAATGGTCTTTTGGAATCAAATGAAGATGATTCATTTGATAAGTGTGAATCTTGTTTACAAGGAAAGATGACCGAGGAACCCTTTAATGGAACAAACGAAAGGGCAAAAGACTTATTAGGTATCATACATTCAGATGTGTGTGGTCCTTTTAAAGCAATGACAAGGAATGGTGAAAGATACTTCATTACCTTTATTGGTGATTATAGTGTTATGGGTATGTGTACTTGTTAAGACACAAAGATGAAACTTTTAAAATGTTCAAAGTCTTCCAAAATGAAGTACAAAATCAACTCAATAAAACCATCAAAGTACTTTGTTCAGATAGAGGAGGTGAATACCTAAGTGATGCTTTTCAAGATCATCTTAGGAGTTGTGGGATCATCTCACAACTCACTCCACCCAGAACACCACAACATAATGATGTGTCCGAAAGGAGGAATCGAACTCTATTGGATATGATTCAATCTATGATGGCTAGAAGCACATTCCCTCTATCATTTTGGGGTTTTGCATTGCTTTTCGTGGCCCGTATTCTAAATATAGCCCCAACCAAGAAAGTGGACAAGACATCTTTTGAAATATGGAATGGAAGAGTTCCATCATTATCATATTTAAAGGTATGGGGTTATGGGGCTTATGTCAAAAACAGCACTGAAAAAAAACTTGAAAGTCGATCCACCAAGTGTATCTTTGTAGGATATCCCAAAGACTCCATGGGATATTATATCTATAACCCAACCGAGCAAAAGGTGTTTATTGCTCTAAAGGCCGAGTTCTTAGAAACTAAGTTCCTTATGGAAGGAACTAGTAGAACGGCGGAACTTGAGGAGGATCGAGAACCACAAGCCGATACACGTTTGGTTGATGCTAGCAATCAACAAGAGGTTGTTGAGAATGATCAAATGGTTGATCAAGACACACAAAACGTTCGCAAATGTGGTAGAATTAGTCATCCACCCAAAAGATATGGTTTTTTTCATGGATGGATGCTATGTGGTAGATTCGGATGAACCCACCACATACCATGATACAATGTCACAATCCGATTATGACAAACGGCTGGAAGACATGAACATTGAGATGTAATCTATGCATGACAACCAAGTATGGGATTTGGTTGTACCACCTCTTAATTCCAAACCGGCTGGAAGTAAGTGGGTTTTCAAAAAGAAAACCAATATGCATGGAAACTTGGATACTTACAAAGCAAGACTTGTAGCAAAAGGTTTTACTCAAACTCAAGGGGTTGATTATGATGAGACATTTTCTCCCATAGCAATGCTAAAGTTAATTAGGATATTATTTGCCATAGTTGCAAATTATGACTATGAGATTTAGCAAATGGATGTCAAAACCGCTTCTCTAAATGGGCATCTTGAAAAATATGTCTATATGGTTCAGCCCGAGGGTTTTGTTGATCCAAAGCATCCTAAAAAAGTATGCAAGTTAAAGAAATCAATCTATGGATTGAAACAAACATCTAGAAGATGGAATCACCGTTTTGATGAAGAAGTTAAGAAATTTGGATTCACCAAGAACGTTGATGAAGATTGTGTGTATAAGAAAACAAGTGGGAGCATCATAACTTTCTTAGTATTGTATGTTGATGACATACTACTATTTGGAAATGACATTCCAACCATGGAAGGTGTAAAAGCCTGGCTTGGGAGTTGTTATTCCATCAAAGATCTTGGTGAAGCTGCCTATATTTTGGGACTAAAGATCTATAGGGATAGATCAAGGCGGTTGATAGGTTTAAACCAAAGTACATACATTAACAAAATCTTGAAGAGGCTCAAGATGGAGAACTCTAAGAGAGGTTTGGTACCTGTTCAAAGAGGAATGATATTGAGCGCATCTCAATGTCCAAGCTCAAAGGAAGAGCAAGAGAAAATGAAAGGAATCCCATATGCATCGGCTATAGGATCCATCATGTATGCAATGATATGTACTTGACCGGATGTGTCATGCGCTTTGAGCATGACAAGTAGATACTAACAAAATCCGGGAAGTAGCCATTGGATGGCGGTTAAGATTATATTGAAATACCTTAGAAGGACTAAGGACATGTTTCTAATATACGGTTCTAGTTAAAAGGAACTCGTTGTAAATACACAGATGCGAGTTTCCAAACCGATCGAGATGATTCTCGATCACAATCGGGATATGTTTTCGTTATCAATGGTGGGCAGTCTCTTGGAAGAGCTCAAAACAAGATGTGGTGGCATTGTCCACCACAGAATCAGAATACATCGCCGCCTCATTAGCGGCACAAGAAGCTGCATGGATAAGGAAGTTCATTGCCGACCTAGGGGTGGTCCGTACCTTTCAGTACCCTCTAGAAATCTTTTGTGACAACGAGGGTGTGATTGCTCAAATCAAGGAACCTCGTGCACATTAAAAGAAGAGGCACATTGAGCGGAGTTTCAACTACATAAGAGATGAAGTTGAGAAAGGAACGATATGTATTCGCAAAGTTCACACCGATCAAAACATTGCGGATCCACTCATGAAGCTCCTTGAAAGGCCAAAACGTGAAAGTCACACTTGTGCCTTAGGACTTTGATATTCTAGTGATTGGATTTGATCTATTTTGTATTTGGATATCGGATCAATTGTTATTTTCACTCATTCAAATGATTATGGTTTATGATTATGACATTTTGAGTTATGTTCCATTTTAGCATGCTTAAATCCATGAATAAGTTAATTATTCTAAATGTCCATAGTCGTTCATATTTGTAGGAACAAGTATGAAGGTAAGACTATTATAAACTTGGATTGGTGGATATTCGTAAGGTATGAATATAGAACAAGAAGTTGCTGCCAAGGTTCATAGATATTTATGAGATGTAAATATTGGACTGACCCGCTCTCAAATATTACTTCATGGAATCTTTGTGATTGATCATAAGTAAAATTTGAGTAAAGGCGAACATCATAGTATCCTCCGACCTGAGATATATACTGGGTCTTGATATTCATCAAATATTATACTTTGGCTTACTGTTCTTCACTGCTTTGAAACATGGAGATACATAAGGATAAGATCAGTTATAGTACAAGGTGATTGTGAGAGACATATGTAGTCAAGAGGGGATTTGTCCCTCTTATTCGTTGAGAGTAAGATGTCTAAGGCCTGCTAAGTTAAATCAACAGAGAATGATCACTCTATGTCACTGGATTTTACATGACATCTGAGGCAAAATGACAAATGATGGATTCACTTAAATCATTTCAAGTAAGGGAGTTGAAGGGGATGATGTTATCGAATGGCACTTTATCATACGTATTAGGGGTAGTAAACCGTTGTTAGGCGGTATTTGCTACTTGCATCAATCTTCTATGTATCTTGTGTAAGTGGGAGATTGATGGACTCGGTCTGCCCAAGACACATATTATTATTGATGTGGCTAGTACGTTATGATCCAAGTCGGGTCGTACCCAATAACAAGCTAGACAAACACCAATAATATTTGTTTGTGGATGATATGATCATAGTAAGTAAATATTAACAATTATGATATTTGGAAAAGGGTTTCTAAATACATTGTACTTGTAAAATAAATAAATCATATGGATGATTTATATTTTGAGAGAAGACATAACATAATGTTATTTAAGTTGGTTAAATAACTATATGTAAAACCTTTGCATGTTACTTAAGCTATAGCACATTCTATAAAATACAAACATAGCATAAGTTTTATATAACACAAAAATTGATTTGGATTTTGAATTTGGAAGGAGGTGGCCGGCCCTCCCCCATGTTCCCCACTTCTCTTTTGTCCTTATTATCTTACAACATGCAAGTCATTTGGTTGGTCAAGTGTGTGGTACATTTGACTATCAAACCCTCACTCTCTCTTTCACACACACAAGATACAAAACAAATAAATCTCTCTTCCTCTCCATCTCTAATTTTCGGCCAAAGGTAGGGGAGAACAAGAAGGATTTTTTTTTGTTGTGCAAATCCTAGCAATACAAGGTGTTTGTTGCAAGCTTGAGGTTTTACAAGCTTGAGGTTTTCTCATTTGAAGACTCGTTATTCAACATCATCTTCTTCAACCTTCTTAACTCCTTGAAAGGTTGACATGCATGTATATCTTATGGTTGTTTGTGTTGGTAAGCATGTAGTTCGTATATGGATCCGGGTTTTTTTGGGTTTTATATATAAAATGGGTTTTATATTCTTCTAAATAACAAGATTTAAAACTAATTTTCTGCTGCGTTTTTCATATAAAAGAGGTTATATAACTTTGATAATCTTGTTAAAACCCAAAAAACCTGGACGGCTCGGTTTTATGTTTCTTTAAGAACCGAACTTTCGGTTTGGCTTCACATGTAATTGAAACATAAGAAACCAAGCTGAACGCATGGATTTTTTGTTTTAATTTTGAACCAAACTGACCCATGCATACCCTTACTTTTTTTGTTTTTATATTTTTTTCAATGGTTATTGAGTACTACTATACAAGAATAAAAAAATTTAATTCATAAACCTTTTGCATATTCACTTGTTATTAACTTTTTAATATATTAAAAACCACTTTTCTTCACGCATATTTATTGCAAATTTTTTCATGCAAACCTCTTCGGGTGCCAATTTAGTCAAGCTGTTTCGTTTCTTGGCTAACCGTTTAAAACTTTGGTCCCAGGAGTTATCCTAGCGCGCTTATGATCTAGAAAGGCATAATTAGTTTTATTAATTGAATCAAATATGGAAAGGGCATTTTGGTAAACTTGATTGAATTAAAGTTTTTTACCTTTTCGAGTTTGAAATACTGTTTCGTAGAAATGATTGTTGCAAAATCATTAAAATGAAATAGTTCTGCATTTCTATTTAGATTGTTCAATTGACTTTGTAAGGTCAAACTTGTAGCTTCATAGCTCCAAGTTCTTGCATACTTTTACATTCTCAGCATCAGCTATTATATTATTTTATTCAGATTTTTCATTAATTCAGTTGTAGAATAATATGAAATATATGATTTTGGTAATTAATACAGGACATGGCATAACACAATTGGTATCTTAGGGACAATTTACTTCAAAGAACTGCAGAGCATGTCCAGTGCTAGTTTTCTAAGTTGATGCTAATTTTATAAAGGTTAAGAAAAAGCATGGAAATTGAACAGGTCGTTTATGTATCTGTATGTGTACGTTTTGGGATTTTTTTCTGGATAGGATGTATTGACTAATAGTATTTGTTAAATAAGAGTATTATTGTTAAGTGGTTATTGCTGTGTATATTATATTAAGTCTGATTTAAGGAATAGATCTTTAATTTGTTAGATAGTAAATACACATAAGTCTAATATAGATACTTTACTTAAAATGATAATTTTACTTTTCACTCGAATCCGGTTTCACCAGGCATGATTGTAGCAAAGTTTTTTTTAATTATTACTGATTCTCATTCTTAGATATGAACATATTGGACAAATTATTTTAAGTATAAAACAACCATCTCTAATAAAATATTTGAAGGTGGGTTTAATCATATAAAACTTAAAAGTGAAAGGCTATGTGCATACAATTGCATTTGTCACAAGTCTCCACATTATAACCTTAGAAAAGTGAACACTCCCGTGTTATTATGGTGACTTTAGTTTACAGTTTTGAATCATTTCATAGGTGTGAAATGCAGGCCATAATTATAAAATATATTTCTTATATGTATTGATTTCACTTTACATGGATAAATTATTTAGAGGATGGTGAGATATACATCAAAGATATTTTTTTTTCTTAAAAGGGATGAGATTTAAGAGACACTACATTTTTTATGAACTAAGAATCTCTTATAACCATAATAAATGTGAGATTTTTACTATGGTGTTACAAAAGTACTATGTCACAAGAGGATTGACGTTGCAAATTGTTGTTGTTGCAGTCTCCTCGCCGCAAGTGCGGGCTCTCCCACTAGTAGGAAAATTAATGTCTGATCCAATTATCTAGTCATAGGAATTTATAGACTTTGTTTTGGTAGTTAAAATTTAGAACACATAGAATAACAGGTATAATTCTTAAACAATTTAACAGTTAAATGCAAAATCCTTCACATTCCTCAACCCTAAAACCGCCCTAGCCCATTGAAAAACCCTCATATCCCTTTGTAATCATCACAATTAGATTTTTTGTGTGTTGAGAGTTACAAGGCTTTCCAAGTGTCACAAATCCTACACCAACACTCCACCTTCCAACCCTACTCTCCACCACAACACTCTACCACCTTAATCCTTACTCTTCCTCCTCTACAAAAATATAGGACCACCACCACCATTTCCCTACCACCACCACAATCTCACTTTACAATAAAGAATCCAAGTGTTAAAGATAGAGATCTAAAGTGTTTCTAGGAGTATTGTAAGAAGATTATGGCACCCATTTCAAGCACACACTCAAGACATTCATCATCCTCTTTCCAACCATTTCACAAACCCTAAGGTAAACTTTAGATAAAAGTTGCTTTATTAAGGCTAGATCTTGTTCTTACATGCTTAAATGATTCACACAAATAAGGATTTAAAGATTAAAAAAGAAATTTGGTTAATGTTTGTGTGGATAGAAGAGAGTATGTATGTGTGTGTATGTGTGCCGAACACATATACATACCTACATACATATGTGTACGTTTTAATTACATTATAATGATTAACAGATGTAAGACCCGTAAATTTGTGGAAAATGGAATCACTTGTAAAACCCCGATCGTTACTGTCTACGTGTTTCGAAGGGTTGTACGAGATTTTATCAGATTAGACGAAATGCGATTTTAATGCAATGCATATGTTTTTAATTAATTTGAGGGGATCCGGTTGTAATTACATGGAAGATTATTAGTGAAACTTTGGGAGCAAAAAGCCGATTTGAGAACTAAGGGGACAAAGTCAGAATTTGGTGAATTAAAACACCAAGGAAAAGAAACCCTAGATCACTCATTGTGAATCCATGACGGCCAAGAAAGAAAGCTGGAGAAAGAGGATGCAAGGCAGGAGTTGTGTGAGTCAGTGATTTCATCAATTTACGATTTTAATTTGTGGTAGTGCTGGCTTGTCTTTAGAGACCTGTGTCAGTGATGTTGTTCATCATAATAACTGGGGTTGGCCGCCTGATTGGATTTTGAGGTATCCAATTCTTTTGAACCTAAAAGAAGTCAGCATTTGTCCGGATGAGAGGGACAAGATCGTGGTAATGGATGAGAATGGGACTTCAATGAATTTCTCGGCGTCTGGAATTTGGAATCTTATTCGGAGACCGGCTGATAAGGTGTCTTGGGTGCATGTTGTTTGGTTCTCTCAATGTGTTCCAAAACACTCCTTTATGTTGTGGATTGTGCTTCATGATAGGTTGAGCACGCAGAATCGTATTATGGGATGGAAAATTGGTGGGTATCCAAATTATAACTTGTATTGCTGCCCTCTTTGTAATGGAGAGCCGGATTCTCGTAACCACCTCTTCTTTGAGTGTAAGTTCTCTGCTGAGGTTTGGAGTATTGTAAGAATGAAAGGGAAGTTTCAGGGATGTAGGAATGGTTGGGCGAATATTCTTCAATATGTGTCTCAATTTGGAATGTCCAACTCTATTGAAAATGTTGTTAATCGGCTGCTATTTGGGGCTTCGGTTTACGTTATCTGGAAGGAGCGAAACAACCGGCTTTTCAAGAACTCTTTGAAGACTCCGAAGATGGTTGCGGACGAAATCATTAGGGGGACGCGCCTAAAGCTTATGACTCTAAAGTTCAAGAATTCTGAACGGGTTAATCGGGTTCTCGAGGATTGGCACTTTCCGCGGGGAGTTTCCCACCAGATTGATGATAATGGTTGATTTGTTTTAGTTTTGTTTATTTACATTGTTCTTGTGTAAGCTTTGGCTGTGTTTACCAATGTTTGGTGGTTTTGGTTTGTTTACTCTTGTATGGCATGTCATACATGAGAACTAATATGGCACTCTGTCATATTACTTGTACTTTTTGATTGTGTGGAATGCATTTAACCGGGTGAATCCCTTTACCCAAAAAAAAGATTGGGGATGATTGGATGAGGAAGGGTTCGATCAAAACATGATTCCGGTGAAGGAGCCAAGTTTTCTGGCGGACTGTTTGCGTCACAAGCGACGGTTTCGGTGGCGGCTGGCGACATCTATGGTTCAGGGTGGTAGTGCTCGGTGATGCGGCTGCGTGAATATATATTTGCTTGATTTCGAGTTCGTATGACCAAGTATTTATGTTTCTGTAATGTTAGCAACATGCAACCTAGACTGGATAGTTAAGATGCATGAGTATGGAACAACAGACCTAGGTTTGAACCCGAGTCAGTGTAACTGTTTTTATTATTCTTATAAATCAAATAAATTATAAAAAAACATTTTAAATCAAACAAAATTATAATAAAACCAAATAAAATTAATTATAAATTATATTTTATCATTTTTTCCTAAAAACTAACTTTCGCATTAATATTAGTTTATATTTTGGTTTCGTTAACTTTAATTCGTTAGGCTTATAATTTGTTAACTTTAATTTGTTAGCTTTATAATTCGTTAACTTTAATTCGTTAGCTTTATACTTCGTTAAAATAGTTATATTTTTTCGAGATAAAATTTCCATTAATATCCATGATTAGTAAATAGCATAATTCTCGTATTAATGTTGAGTTATTACCCAAATAATATTAAAATAATAAATTATTAGTTAAAATAATATTTAATTAATTTAAAACGTTAAAATTCCGTTAACACTTAAAAATAATATTATATTATAAAATACTATAAAAATACATTAAAATGATATAAAATCCCTTTAACCAAATTATTTAATTTTTTTATACCGTTAGTTAGATTTTGTTTTGTTTTTAATTATAGTTCATGAGAATCGTTCGTTTCGGTTCCTTTGACGCACTTTCGGATTTCGTTTCCCATTTATCATCAATTTCAAAGATGAGTTTCTCACACTCCCTTTTTAAATGCTTTTACATTTTGGGGGTATCATGTGTATCCTATTCAAAGCATTTACTTAGTTATTCATTTTCAAACTACAATTCGTATTATGGACTTGTGTATTTACTTGACTACTTGCTTCAATTTCAACTTCAATTTGGATTAATAAGTATGATCATATGCCCCCCTTTGCACTCAGGACTGTCATGTTGTGAGTGAAAAAGGGACACCCGATCCGAGTACGTTGGTTGTTACCAACTAACCACAAGAATCAGAGCTTGATCATAGATAAACTTATTCCGTTTCTTCCAAATACATCATATTTTAATCAAACAAACAGCATGGAAAATTTGTGAATTATAACATAAGATAAAAAGTCATATGTCGATGCCACATAATTTAAAAAGCAAGAACCTTGACCTCTTAGGTAAATGTTTTAGAGGTTTTAACAATTGTTATATGATGGTGTGATGGTTGAACTTATCTATATTATTATTATATTATCAAGGAAGAGTGATGGACGGAACTGAAAATTCATAATTAAAGGAGGAGAATTGTGCATAAAAAGTAATTTGCCATTACCTCATCTCATTCTTTAAACTAATCGTACAACTGTTATTGATTCAATTCAATTCAATGTTTCCTTCCATTGAAATAATGTTAAATGCATAACGAATGTAATTAAAAGCTCCAGCAGGTTAATTTTGATGGAATTACTATTGTTACTGTGTTTATGCTTGCGCTCGGCGCATTTTGTAATTAATCTCTGGCGAATCTTCAAGTGCCCAATTGAATGTGGGTAGTAATGATGTTGCAATCAATCGACCTTTATGATATCAATTGAAATCGACCAACGATTGAACTTGAAGGGCGTTCCTTTATACCCTAATAGTAATTATAAATAGATCATCATCTCGGCTATTTCTTAATCACTGAAATGGTGGTTAACAACACCACCAGGTGACCGTGATGGTACGTTCTGCCGGTTCAAATTTTATTCAAATTTCTCATAGTTTTGTTTCAGTTTAATGTTAATTTGATCCGTTCGTGTATCGACTAATTTGTGCTCGTAGCATTCTTTAAGGTGTATTTTTTTTTTTTGTAGATTGAATATGGAAGAAAAGCCAGAAGAAGTTAAATCATTCAAGTAGAGCAATTTGATATACAGCATGTGTTAATAGTTGTATATCATAATAATAATAATGCTTAAGGTACGTTTATAGCTTTGAGAAAGTCTGAAATGTTTGCATTGTTAATGAATCAGGTGATCTACTATAGCATTTCTTGGCAGTAATGTTTAAAAATCTGGATAAAGGAGAATTGTGGGATGATGATTTTGAGCTAAACACGGTACACGTTTGCTGCGTAATACCAAAGAGCTCCCTTGTATATTCTATTTGTTATGTATTTGCTTGCTTTTGAGAAGCTTCTGCTTATTTATTGGTTATTTCAATGTGTGTTATTAAGAAGATCCGGCCATCACTTATAAGTAGATATCTGTGAACCTCGATTTGTCTATAAATTTTTTTTATCTTAATTTCACTTATCGTCACTATTATGGTCTTGAGCTCTACTTTTTAAGCCTACAGTATATAAATGACTTTATAGACATTTACAATCAGTGTTTGCCATGTATAAATACATGTACTAATGTTTCATTGAGGCTTGTGATAATTTGGTTTTATAGAAGCAACATTTAACCGAATTGGATTAGAAGGGCACGTCGGGAATAATATCAGTTTTGTAAAAAGTCGGCCTTAACAGATTCATATTTTTGTTTTTTGTAGTTATTTTAGCTCGAGTTTTAAAATTAGAACTCGAAACGAGCCAACCTAGAGCCTGGTTGAGCTTGGCTCGGTTACACCCCTCGAAACAGGGGCCATGTGCGTACAATAACAAACATATTGAAGCCGAAGGTGGTTGCAGCAAAAATATTCACTTTGTGATTTATTGATTCCAAGTAGGGGTTTAGCTGTGCTCGAGCTTCGGTCTTTCAATTCAACATTGCTTGATCTTGGTTGTTAATTTTTAGTCTTGAGTAGCTTTCTTTGTTCGACTTTGGCCTGCTTATTATTAGTTTGCTTTAATTTTATATTAAGACATTTTCAGACTCAAATGTGATTCTTTGGCCCTGCCTCCTGACCTTCTTGGAATCTCGGAACACCTCCTGATCTTCACCTCTAGCAACTGCCCTCCACCGGCCCTGCCTCCTCGTACCCGTTACTCTCACTCTCCACCTCATGTCTTGCTCTCTCTTCTTTATCGGTTATCCTCTCTATAATCACTCATTATCTGATTCTTTGGGGTGTTCTTCCCCAATTTGGTTCCTTGACTTTCTTGGTCATAGAACCGAAGTTGGTTTTTTTTATGCTTCGTTGACCTTCTTGGTCATCTAATTAGAGTTTGATTTATGGGGTTTTGAGGCCCGATTGGGGATAGTGGTTTTCGGGGTGTTTTGTTGGGAGGAGGTGGTATGACCGGGGCTAGTGATGATGGTGTTTGGCCGTGTCCATTTAGAGGTTTCCACTGTTGCCCAGATGGATCACCGGGGGCCAAGGGGGTGCGATTGGTAGCGCATATTAAGCGACTTCATTTGTCATCGGATAACAAGAAAGAGACCTTGCGGGAGGTGATCTCCACAGATTTGGATTTGTTTGTTTCGGTTGGTGAGGCTTTAAAGGTCTTGCGTCAATGGGTGTGTGGGGTGTGTATGGAGTTACATGCTTTCCGTCGGGGGTGCCATCATGATGGTGGGACAGTCTGGTTCAAGTGGGTCGCGGGAGATGTGGAGGAGTTTATAGTGGGGATTGCTAAGCCGCATGTCAGGAGGGAAGCTGTCGCGGCGGGAAGGGTGGGGGTGTATGTAGCCCTCCTTGACCGTGTATTCGCTCTCCCTATCACAACTGTTAAAACATTCCTCATAGTTGTCGTATGGCTTTTTCCCAAGCCTTAGGGGCTGCTCTGGGTAAAGTGGCGGCTATGCCAGAGTCTGTTGAGGCGTGGGTGAAACTTTTGTTGTTACCACGTTGCACCTTATGAGTATTCAAACCGTCTAGTCGGCAGGAACGCATGTCTGTCAATAGGAAGTCTCTGCAATGCCTTAGTATTCAGTGAGCGCTGGCAGCCTGGGGTGACAGTGACGGTTTATTTGACATTATATTATCTTTTTTTTGACCAACCCTTAGGAGGTGCTTTGGGGGGTGATACGTTTGTCCCCGAGTCTGGCAGCTCCAGGTTATGCGCTAACGTTAAACAATGTTTACGGAAAGTTGCGGATGGGCATTTCACTGCTCCGGTTAAAGTTTTTGTTATTCAGGGGTTGCACCTTTCGGTCAGGATACTTTGGACGCGTTGGTTTCTAAGCATCCCATCCTACCTCCTCCGAGTATGCATGTTTCCTTGCTTTCTGATCCTCCCCTTGTTGTGGACGTTGATAGTGTGCTCGGTTGCATTAAATCTTTCCCTAAAGGGACTTCGTGTGGGTGAGATGGATTGAGGGCCCAACACATTTTAGATGCACTGTGTGGAGAGGGGCTCTTATTGCGGATAGTTTGCTCAAGGCTATTTATGTGGTTGTTAATTTATTTTTGGGGGGAAGGTGCCCTAGGGTGTTGGCAGAGTTTGTTGCGTCTGCCCCCCTTACGCCATTGCTTAAACCGGACAATGGGATTAGACCTATTGCCGTAGGGGTCATTTTGAGGAGATTGGTCTCTAAGGTGGCTATGAGAGGTGTCGGGAAGGAGATTGCTAAATACCTCTGTGACTTTCAATTTGGGGTGGGAGTTCCTAGCAGGGCAGAGGCCGTGCTTTATAGCGCGAATAGGTTTTTAAATCAGTTTCACTCGGATGGGTCATTGGCTATGCTTACTGTTGATTTCTCTAATGCCTTCAACTTAGTCGATAGGACGGCCCTTCTACATGAGGTACGTAGTCGATGTCCTTTTATTTCCTTATCGGTGGATTTTTTGTATGGTCAATCGGCTAGGTTATATGTGGGGGATGCTTACATTAGGTCCCCCACTGGGGTTCAGCAGGGGGACCCTCTTAGGCCTCTTCTCTTTGCCTTAGTTTTGCATCCTCTTGTTCACCGAATCAGAGATCGTTGCAAGCTTCTTTTCCATGTTTGGTACTTGGATGATGGTACGATTATTAGTGACACTAAAGAGGTGGCTAATGCATTAGATATTATCGGGAGGGTCCTCAGTTGGGTCTTGAATTAAACGTTAAGAAAATAGAATTATTTTGGCCAACATGCAATGGGGAAAAGGTGCAGGATGGGTTGTTCCTTTGCGGGATTGGTAGGCCAGTGCTTGGTGTGAAACTCCTTGGTGGCGCTGTAAGTCAGGATGCGGGGTTCATCAGTAGTTTCGCTGCGAAAAGGGCATCTAGTGCTGTGGAATTGATGAGTTGTCTCCCAAGGCTTCGGGGCCCCCAATGCGAGCTTCTTTTGCTTCGCTCATGTATGGGGATCGCAAAGCTGTTGTTTGGGCTAAGAATGTGCCAACCTATGTATGTGGAGGAAGCTGTTTCTATTTTTGATAATGGACTTCATGGTTTGTCGAAGGCCCTTCTTCGGGGATCTCCAGTGGAGGTTGGCATCACTTCCGACCGTTTCGGGGGGTTGGGTTTATGTTCGGCTAGGGATGTATCTACATATGCTTTTGTGGCTTCGAGAGCACAATCATGGAGTTTGCAGGACCACATTCTTCGAGGATGTGGTATTGATGGGTTAGACACTGATTATGGGTGTGCGATGGATCGTTTACGTACTTCACTTCCCGATTTTGATCTTAGCGGGTTCTCTAATAAGAACACCGCCCCCCTAAAGCCCATCGTGCTTTGGCGAGTGCCTTATTTAGTGGAATCGTTCAGAGTTTAGAAGCGAAGTTTGATCTATCTCCTCGCTAAAAAGCGGTGTTTGAATGCCTTCGAGCTCCTCGGGCTCAGGATTTTCTAGGTGTCATCCCTATTGAAGGATTAGGCCAACACATGTCGGGGTTGGAGTACCGGGCTATCCTTAAGTACTGGCTAATGATCCCTATGTTCCCGGTTGATGAGCCTTGCCCAGTTGGCCGCAAAGTCTGTTTGGATTCCTTTGGAGACCATGCGGTGCATTGCAAAGAATTGCCTGGTTTTAAATACAGACATGATTTGGTTAGGGATGTTCTGTTCGATGTTCTTAAACTGGCAGGGATCTCTGCTAAGAAGGAGGCCCCTGTTAACTTTCTTACAGATCCGCTAGAAGGGAGGTCTACGTTACGACCAACTGATATTCTTGTGTTTGGGTGGGTGGGGGGAAAATGCTTGTGTGGACCTTACAGGAGTGTCTCCTCTTGTCGGGCTTAGGGACCGCGGATTTGTTGTGGGTCAGGCTGCGTTGAAGGCTGAATCAGGCAAAGTTGTCAAAAACGAGAAAGCCTGTTTAGAAAATCAACATGTGTTTCTCCCTTTTGCTTTTGATACATTTGGGTTTCTAGCCCCGGAGGCTGTAAATTTTCTAAACATGGTTCAGCGTGTCGTACATGGTACTTTTTCGTCTCCTACGACCCAACACTTTGTTTTTAGTAGAATTGGTTTTGCTATTCAAAAGGGGGTGGTGGCGCAGCTTGTTGCCCGTTTGCCTGCCACTTTATTATAATCGTTTTGATTTTATTGTAATAGTTTTGGTATAAACAAAACGATGGTTCTAACCAAGTGCATTGTCTCACTCCCCCCTATAATGTATGTATTTACCTTTTTACCCTTTTATTTTCCTTACGTAAATGATGGTGATTTTTTTAATTATTTTTTATAGTTCTAGGCTAGGAAAGGGTAAAGAAGACCAGTTTGAAGTTAGCCTAGCCCAGGATTGGTACAGTGGATGGAATTGCATGAAAGGTTGATAAATAAATAATTTGTTGTAAAATCTACCTACCCTGCACAGTATATTTTTTAGTTTTCATTCTCCTATATATACATAGTTATATGTACTGAAATGCCACATGTCACTTATGTATCCTTTTTAAATTTCAGGTGCATGCTTACCGAGCAAGAAAAGTAATCTGCCATGACTGTCTATCGATATCTGGATTAGTAACGGAACAAGAAGCTGGATGGGTTCCCATATGCAATCAAATTGAAACTCAAAAGGTATGCTACTTGAATTTTTGTTTCAGGCAGCATGTCAAACTCCTATTTTCAAGTCAAACGAGTTGGTGCATATGTCTACATGCTTACTGTTAATGTGATGCATATTTGTTTACTAAAAACTCAAATCTTTGACTTGAATAGTCATACGTTTTAGAGTTGTCCTAATATGGTGCATATAAAGTTTTATAACCCATTGTCTCATTATGCTAGTCTCCCTTGAGGAGAGTTTAATGTGTTTACAATCATTTAAACAATAGATAACTTGGGAATGGCTTTCTTTTACAAATTCTGCTCGACTTTGGCATATTGTAACAGACCAGTGTGGGGAAGTTTGGTCAAAAATATTTGGGGGGGGGGGGGGGGTGCAGATTTCGAATCGAGTGAATGAGTCCGAACACGACCTGAACGCAAACTTACCCTTAACTATCTTATCTTCACTTAAAAGTTTAGGACAATGTTATGAAATACTCATACTGAACCGAACCCATACCGCCTAAGTTACTTTTAAAGCTACATACCCACTATGATTATCGACAATGTTTGTGATCACATACTTCAGCCTCCTCTCCGTTTATGCACTGTTTTTCTTTTTTTTGCTTTGTTTTATTATTAAAACACATACAATTGTTTAGGTATATTGGTTGAACTTTTTTAAAGGTGCTTGCAGATGAATTTTGTGGCTCCTCATGTTTCAAATTATGTATTCAGCCTAGGGTTACACATCGTTTTTGGTTAAAATCTAAATGTGACCTCAAGGGTAATTTGGGTATTACAGTTTTAGTATCTATTATGTTCATATAGTCAACTGTCAAGTCAACACGGTGCATCTTCAAAGTAAATACGAAACAGAAGGTGAAGGTTAGCGCAATAAACGCCAAAGTAAATGTTGGAGAAGATAATAACAACAAAATAGAAGGTAATACCCTGTTTACGAATTTGATTTCTTGCAGTACTGAGTATGATTCGAACACAAGTGTTTTATAATTCTGCTCTGGACAACTTTAAACAATGTATATTTAAATCATTTCAGTATAAAGTAATAAACAAGCAGCTCTTGACTCAAAAGCGGCACGACGGAGCGTGATGGTTAGTCAGCGTAGTGGTGAACCACGGATAACTTCATTGCAGCTTTTCCGGTTGGTTTGGCTAGCGGAAAGGTGTCGTTTAATATCATTTTTATTCTCTACATCATTATTAGCTTTTCCGGTTAGTTTTTTCCCGTTTAAATTTAGGAGTTTATTGTTTAGAAGTTTGTATGTTCAACTTGCTTGACCATTTTTTAATGCTCGTATATTTTATTTTCACTCTTTTGGCCCACTAGATCAAAATAAACCAGAATCGACCAATTCATAAATGTAAATTTTTAACCAAATTCATGCATTCATTTCCTTACTTTTAGGTTCCCCAGGTGTGATGATGTATGTAGCAACTAAAAAAAATACAATTTTATGTAAGTAGTATTTATAGATTACTATGTATGAATTGATACTGGTGTGCAATATGTTGTAGTTACAGTTTTGGATGCGTATGAGACACTTACCAACTATACGATTTTTGCTTGGTCAGGGCATGTGCAAAATATATTAGTCGTTATAGACTTGATTACAGAAAGCGTTTGTTATGACAAGCTTTACTTATTTATTTATGAAATTTGTTGATTTATATCAAACAAGTGAGATATGTAAACAAAGAAAACAAAAACAAAACAAGAAATAAGTCAAGTAGGTTGAAAGTCACCTAAATAGTATCTTTATGTATAATCATAGATCCAGTTGATATTAATAAGTCAAATCATACTCAAATTAGGTAGCGACGTCTACAAGGATTTGAAAAGAGCGATGTCACATTCCACCTAACCTTTGGTTTAATATAATTCATCTCGGTCCGATCTGCACCTAAATCACATTATTACTCAAGAAATCATATTATTACTATGACTGTTTGGGTCACGCACTTCATGCGTTTATTAGCGTGTTTAATCACGCCTAGAACCTGCAACAATTGTTGCTTGAGTTGTACTTTGAGTATGAGCGAAAATTTTTATAAACTTCCAGCCTATAGTAAGCCTTTTCTTTATATAAACATACATTTATATATGCACTTGTGAATAAGGTTTATATATTGACGCCTTCCTGCTTACAGCTATGGGATCCTAATAATAAGGCCGCATATGATACATATTATCTCCTGTTGAAGTTGTTATGATAACAAGTTTTTGCTATTTCTAATTGGCACCCTTAAATCCCTTAATAATATCCTTTTTTTTTAAACTAATATTAATTAATGGTATATCCAAACCCTATTTTATAGTACGTTTTAAAATAATATATTTTGTCAACAATAATGTTGGTGAGAATTCATAAAGTTTTGCATATATATAATACGAAAAGTGTAAAATTCACAAGTCAAAGTGTATCGTCTCAATCAGAAAAGTAAAACAGAAAAGTAAATACATGATATTCCCGCTCGCTTGACATAAGTCAAATCTAATAAGAAACCCTCGTTCACCGAGCTACTTGGAGTATAGAATATGATAATGATACCGCCATTTATTAACAACGGATGACGCAGGTACGTCCCGTCGGGACCCTCCCACTTTGACTATGTGTATGAGTCTCCACCAACAAAACAATAAACAACTAGCACATAATCACATAATTTACAAACAATATGATACGAAACAAGTACATACAACACCCGCATGTGAATTTTAGTTTGAAACATGAAACAAAGTTTGGAACGTACTAAACCCCAAAATGTGTAAAAAAAAAAGGGGTTGTGAAAACTCACCTTGAAATTGAAGCTCAACTTGAAATAAAAAGCGAAAGCGTGCTGACAAAATCAAAGCAACCAAAATTCACGAACTATAATTGAAAACAAAACAAAAATCTAAATAACGGGATTGCAAAGGTTGTAAGTATTTAGTTAACGGAGTTAAGAATTATTTAATGTAGCTTTTATTATTTTATGGCATTTTTATATTATAATAATATTTTTAAGCTTTAAGGGGTTTTAACGATTTATATTCTTTTAATATTATTAAATTAACACTTTAATATTAATATGGGAGAATACGAAGCACATATTAGAATTAACAAATTAAAGCTGACGATTTAAGGCTAACGGATCGTAATATAATCTAATTTTAATGATTTAACGAAACATGTTAATTATTTAAGAAAATGAAAGCATTTGTATAACATTGGTATTTTGAGATTAATAAATAAAAAAAATTTATTATTACATGTGTGTTGTTAATTGATTGTGTGATAGTGATTTGATTATGTTGGGTTTAGGCTTGGGAAAGGTTATGTGCCCTATAACCCATGGAACATATATATAAACCCCAACCACTCCTCATTTCTCCATTTCATTTCTTTCACACACACTCAAGAAGCACACACACACTCTCTCTAACACCCGGATCCAGATCCGAGCCAAGGAAGGACGAGTCTCGTGTGTAAACACCATCAAACACCAAGAAGCACCACCAAATCCTCAGGTTAGCTCAGATCTGAACGGAACATGAACCAAAAGGTGAGTTAGGCTAAAAGGTTAAGTTTTTAAGGTCGTTTTGACATGCAAACTGATAGAACAATAAATTGGGTTGCGAGATGTAAGAAAAACATAAAGTTGGTGAGTTATAACCTCATGGTTGTGTTATATGACAATAAGGTGATGTTTGGACCTTGTAAGACACGGGTATAAAAGTTGGTGCAACCAAAAACCCATAAAATGGGAAAGATCGGGTCCTAAGGAAGGGTTGCGAAGTAAAGTGGCTTAAAAATGGCAAAACTGAAGAAACGGAGGTTCTATTCGCATAAAACGACTTCGCATCGCACAAGCCATGCGAATCCATGAATTCGCATCGCTCAGTCATGCGAAGCGAACTCCCATGCGAAACGAACTTCCATGCGAAGCGAACTTCCATGCGAATTCTTTTGAATTGTTAATAGAATTGTGACCCGATTAATTTTCTGATGCATTTTTGATAAAGGGCCTGTTAATGAAAATACAAATTTTCCAAGCTGACCTGGCAGCTCGACCCCAGCCAGGGGCTCTGCCCCTTGGACCCTACTAGGGGTTGCCGTCCCTAGACCCCGCTACAAGGGGCGCTGCCCCCGGACCCTCGTTAGTTGAATGGTTCTTTAACATAGATGTATGAAGTAGTAATAATAGATGATTGATGCTCGTAACTTGTTACACAGTTAGCCGTGTGCAGATAAGGAAGGATATTACCATTAACTCCGAGAGAAAACCGACTCCAGGTGAGTTCTTGCCCCATTTCTCTTGGAAATGTTTTCGGGGCTGTGTACATACTTGTAAAACTAGTAGAATATATACATGTATGATTAATGTGCATAACTGATGTCAGAACGAAACATGTTAATTATTTAAGAAAATAAAAGCATTTGCCTAAAAACTTAACATTAATAAGAGAAATATGATATTTGTAAGGCACGGGTTAAAGTTTATGAATTAAACTAATTCCTAACGGTTTTAACGAACTAAAAGTTAAATAAAGTTGTAAGAAAGTGTAAGAATAACGTATGAATAGTACAAGTAATAATTGTTTGTACATAAAGGAACGTGTAAGAATAATTATTCTTAAATGAAAGAATAAACTAATGTGAATGTAAGACGAAAGGACATAAGGACAGGACAAAGGTAAGAACGGTACCTACGGGTACAAATGTGTAAGAATAATCCTGTATCTTGTTAAGCTAGAACTCACTCAGTGTAGCTGACTTTTAGTATGCACGCATGTGTGTAGGATGAGGCAGGTTGCTTGAGGAGAGACACGTGACATAGATATGCTAACCACTGGACTAGAAGTGTTTATTTGTTTTAGAACAGAAAAAGAAAACATATAAATTATAATGTGACTTCATCTTCTTCCCAAAGTAAACCCTAGAATTCTTAATCTGTTAATTGGTTCCTTGTTTGTTAATTTACGTTAGAGGTTTTGCTTTTCGGCTAAAAATGAATCAAAAGCACGTATTAATTACCTGGTAAGGTGTCGGGATGATAGTGAACTAGGGTTGGCCGGAAATCGAACTTCGTCGGATTATTTCGTGATAAAAGATCGTATGTTTGATTGATTTGAGGACTTGTATGAGTTTAGACGAAGTATTAGTTGTTATTTATGAGCTCAATTGGAGCGTTTAGGCTTTAAATGCGTATTATTGAGTTTTCATCTGGCGGTTTGTCCGGGTATGATTCATGCGTTATAATTCATTGTAGTGCGATAGGGTTGTTGATTAGGAACTACCGTTATGGTCTAAGGTCATTGTAGCTTTTAATTTGGATTTATGAGCAAGTTTTGACGGGTTTTTAGTGTTGCTAGAATTTGCGCGAGTTCGCCGGCCATGGACACCGGAAAACCGGGCTGACGGGGAAGGGGTCTGGGTTGAACATGGTATAATTAAAATTTACAGGTTTAGTCCCTCCAATTTCATATTAGTTTAAAATTAGAATTAAAATAGAATTTGAAATTTGAACCTTGAACTTTTGAAATGTTATCTAAAGGTAATGATAAATTATAAACTATGTATGTTTATGTAATAAACCCGAATACTTTGTGAATTGTTTAAACATCATAATCTTGAAATCCCGAGGTTTCTTTAGTTGAATATAACAAATAAAAAGACGAACGAACGATGAACTTTAAATCGTCGGGAATATTATATAATAATAAATGATAATACATGAGAATATATGTTTATATATATTCTTTATAAACAAAAACTGAAAATTCGAAATGGGTCAGGTTTTCAGGTTTGAAAAATAACGAATGTTATAGGATTCACAACTTTTAGATTTCGTCCCGAAATTAAAATAAAAATAAAATTTTAAAAGAAAATAACTAATACAAGAAGTTGTTAAAAGTTTCTTTGATCCATTATTAATTAAAAATAATAACGCCGATATTTGAATAACTCGAAAGACGCCACAAATGGGAATATGACAATGACACTTATATATAGGATGTACCAGCGGCGTATCCACCATGCCCTTATCATATTTCATTTGTCCCATCTTTCAATATCATTCCAGGGTTCAAGTTATTGCACACAATGTAATTATTATGTCTTCCATGCGAGGACTTGGATAATTAAGTGTCGACCCACAATTATCTTTATCGTCGGATGGTCTACATAATCCGTCCCATTGTGTGGATTTTAAAATAAAATAAATTCTTATAGGAAGACTTTTAAATCAAGAACAATAAACTTTAAAGAAAATAACAAAAGTATTTAAACAAGTCCTTGAGGTCAAATATCAAGATAAATAATGTAACGTTAGGGTTAACAATAACCAACGAAATAATTGAATAAATTTAAATAAAGAAATTCTAGAATTAAAGAATAAACAGAAGGTTGAAAGATGAAATAAATTAACGGAGTATTAAAGTCAAAAGAAAACCCTTGATATTAAGGATATTATGGTAAATGAAAAATATTCATTATAAGTTAAATACATGAAACATTGGGTTCAAGAAAGACTAAAATTCGTGAAAATATATGTTAACCACAAGAAACTATCAAAGAATTAGGAGAAGTGAAATAATGACGCAAAGATGTTAGCATTAATAATCCTGAGTAAGTTTAACCACCACAGGGAGGGGTTTATGCTTGAGACGTCCGCATTGAGATATTGGTAAATTGTAAATATAATATCAAATCAGTGAAACTAAACAAGTACATGAGGCTCCTATTAGATAGCTATGTCTTTAGCTAAATACATAGCCCTGGCTTAAAAGTATACTGGTCATAGGCAGCCAAAAGTGTGATTATTGTTTCTATTAGATAACCAATAACATAACCATGCACATGGTCCCGGTTTCCGCTAATGCTTACATTTAGGGTTAACCGGTCATAGACCGTTAGATTGAATCAATTCAAGAGTTAACTAAATCTTACTCTATAGATAAAGTATGGAATGCGTGTCGTGCTTAGTGAGAATAGTAAATCGGATCAATCAAATGCAACCATAAACTCATCAATATCATTGAAAATTTAGAGTATAATAAGACATTCAATTGGAAAGAACAAAGACTAAAGTAATAAATGCAAAAAGAATGTTGTCCGCAGCACTTGTCCCTTCGAGGATAGGTGGGTCTTTTGGTATAAGGGCTAGTGTGGGGCGGTGCCATGATTTCTTACCTGAATTCATTGGCGTTGATGTACATGCATCCTTGCGTACCCTGGATGGCTTGCCCTACTTGAGTTTGATCGGCTTGGTTTAATATAACATCCAACTTTTGTTAAATAATAAATAACAAAAAGTTTTGTTATTAACAGTGTGTCGTTAAATTAGTTATGTGTTAAGTGTTTGGATAATATTTGGAATTGGAATTGTGAGTGGGTTGTGGGGCCCATAACCCCCCTATATAAACCCAACCCCTCCACCCTTTCACCATTTCCTTCCTTTCACACACACACTAGAACACACCTTTTCTCTCAAGACCCGAATCCGAATTCGGGCTAAAGCAAGGAAGATCTTGGTGTTCAAGTGTCTTCAAACAACAAGAACACGTCCAGATCTATGTAGTATTCAGTTCCGAACCGAACCCGAAGAAAAAGGTGAGTTTTGGTTAAAAAGGTTAAGTTTTATGGTGGAATTCGACATGCAAACTGATAGAACGATAGACCGGGTTGTAAGATGTAAGAAAAATATAAACTTGGTGAGTTATAACCTCATGGGTTGATATAGGACAAAAAGGTGATGTTCGGACCTCTTAAATGCGGGTATGCAAAGTTGGTGCAACCCAAAACCCATAAAAAGGGTAAAATCGGGTCCTAAGGAAGAGTCACGGAGTAAATTGGCTTAAAATGGAAAAAAATGAAGAAAAGGTGGTATTTTCGCATAAGTCGATTTCGCATCGCACAGCAATGCGAAGCGAAATCAATATTTCACATCGCACAGCCATGCGAAGCGAAAAAGTCATGCGAAGCAAAATGGCCATGCGAAGCGAAATGGGCCAAGCAAAGCGAAATTCCATGCGAAGCGAAATTTTTCCATGCGAAATTGTTCTGTGCGAAATTTCATGAAATTCAACCCAGCCAGGGGCTTTGCCCCTTGGACCCTGCTTGGGGCTGCCACCCCTAGACCCCGCTACCAGGGGCGCTGCCCCCGGAACCCCGTTAGTTGAGGGCTTGATTAACTTAGATGTAGGAAGTAGTAGTAATGGATAATTGACACGCGTAATGTATTGTACAGTTAGCCGTGCACAACTAAGGAGGGGCATTACCATTAACGGTGAGAGAACCGACTCCAGGTAAGTTCTAGCCCCTTTATCTGTTATGTTTTCGGGGCTGTGTGCATACTCTTATGTGATAGCAAATACATTTACTTAATTGATAAGTGTATGATACGTGTATGACCATGTATTGAATGCTATTATTATATGATAATTGTATGAATGAACATGTATATATATATATTATATACATGGGTTAGGTTATAATAGGAAGTATAGTTTTTGTAGGAAGGATAAGAAGTAATCTTGTCCATTGATTTTGAATATGGAGGGTTGAGATTAGTTTAGGGGGAAATCAGGTGTGAACACAAGGTAAAGGGCATAAAAGTAATAACACATTTGTTGACTTTCTCTCTCCACATGCAAGACACTTGCCAAATTCCCCCATCATTTTAAAACGTCCATAACTTTTTTTACGACGTTTTTAATGAAAAACAAATTCACCATAATAACGAGTGTCTTTTTATCTTTCATATGAGTACCATATTGTAATATAAAATTTTAAAAAAAATTAGTGGGTTTTTTACAAATTGTGTTTTACCAAGTTGTGGTTTACAAAATTGTGTTATACAATAGTATTTTTTATTGTGTTTTTTCTATTGTATTTTTTACATTGTGTCATACAATTATGTTTTTTTCATTGTGTTTTTTTTTCATTGTGTTTTTTTCCATTGTGTTTTTCATAGTGTTTTCCATTGTGTTTTTCCGGACTTTTCCGACGAGATGGTAGCGGTGGGTGACGGTTGTGGTGGCGGTGGGCGGTGGAGTGGTGGTGGTTGTAGACAGTAAATATGTAATTGAGTTTTACGTAAGTGGGTTTTTGAAATTAATGTAAGTGGGTTTTTGAAATTAAATTAAGTGGGTTTTGATATTTAAGTGTTAGACTAAAATAACCTCCTTCCTAGCCTTCTTAGAAAAATCAAACTTCTTATTTGAACCTAACCCTTATATACATAAGACATGTAAAGTATGCACGTATGATAAAATGTATGGATGATCGACGTGACAGGTATAGTGGTATGCCTAATCGAGACAGAAGGGACCAGACCCTTATAATATCTGAGATGATAGGGACCAGACCCTTATAATATTTGAGATGATAGGGACCAGACCCTTAGAATATCTGAGATGATAGGGACCAGACCCTTATAATATCTGAGATGATAGAGACCAGAACCTCATAATATCTGAGAGGATAGGGACCAGACCCTCATAATATCTGAGATGTTTTAGATAGAATAGCTTATGGTATACCATAGGGTGTTATGAAAGAAAGTATGTAAGTACGTATGCAGGTAAATAAAGTATGTATGAAAGAAGTGATAGTAAGTAAGGTACGAATACGTATCTTTGGACATGTATGAGTAAAGATGTGAATGTAATGTATGTTAATTGATTATCTAGAACTCACTCAGCATAGCTTACTTTTAGTATGCACGCATGCAAATAGGTTGAGGCAGCTAGCTTGAGGAGGGACACATGGCATGAGCTTGAGAGACTGGCATCTACGAGAAGTGTCATGAATGTTTTAATTAATGTTTATGGAAAGACAATTTGTATGTTAAGACAAAAATGAATGTTTTTTAATGTGATGTTTGAAGTTTTAAATTATTCCACGAAAGTTTTAATTAACTCTGATTTTAGTACTATGTTTATGAGTAAATCCAACACCAAAATAGGGTTACCGGGAACGGGGCCTTACAAGTTGGTATCAGAGCATAAGTTCGAGAGAATAAGAATCCTTCATGCTTAGACTCGAACAGAGAATGGGACTTAAAAAAAAAGAAAGAAAGATTCCAGTCCGAGAATGCCATGTGTCACCTGAGCAAGCTTAGTAAGTTGATTGTGTTATGTATATTAAAAGAATTAGTAAGAAAGTTAGCTTAATTGCTAGAAGTAGAAAAATGTTGATATGTGATGATGTGGATTGTATGATGGTTTAACTGTTATAAGTAGAACCTAGCACAAGTGGACTCACAAAGGGAAGTGTAAAGGACATGGAGAGTAACGTGATCAGCTAATCACAACTGGCCACTGTTATTACCTATTAGCCTTACTATCCTTGTACTAAATAGTTCCTGAAGTGATGATGTTTGTGTTTTCCTATAGAATACGAATGGCTGGTTCTAAGAAGACTACGGGACAAGGAAGTCGCACGAGTCGACGTGGTAGACCACATGTTACCCAAGTAACCCCCGAGCAACCGATTATCGAGTCTAATGGAGAGAGAAGTGTGACTGTGCGAGATGAATCAGCTCGACCCGGCGATTCAAGCTGCTATTACTCAGGCAGTAGCTGCTACAATGCAAAATCACCAACAAGAAAAGCCAACCGCAAGCCATACAGGAACTGTCGAGAAGACTGGGGAAGGTATTAAGAAGGATGAAGAGACTGAAGTAGAGGAATCAAGTGAAGATCGTTCTGTGAAGGTCAATGCTGGTAAGAGGGGCCGAGGTGGGTGCAGCTACAGGTTGTTCAAAGGTTGCGACCCACCGAAGTTTTCTGGTATAGTGGATGCAATCGCTACTCTCCAATGGATAAACGCAATTGACAAGGTTATCCGAATTAGCGAGTGTCACACCAACCAAGTAGTAGGTTTTTCTACCAAGTCATTTGGGGAAGAAGCTATGTTTTGGAGGGAGACGGTAGAGCAAAGGAAGACTGCTGCTGAGATCCAAGCTTTGAGGTGGGAAGATTTGAAGGAGATGGTTATGAAGAAGTTCTGTGCTGATGCTGAAGTCGAGAGGGCGGAGATGATGTTCCTGAATTTAAAGGCGGGGAGAATGACACACCGTGAGTACACCACCGAGTTCAATTGTATGTCAAGACTTGTGCCCGAAATGGTGAACACTGAGGCAAAGAGGATCAAGTGCTACATAAGGGGACTACCACAAAATATCCGCACCTTTGTCTGGGCTAGTAAACTTGCTACCTTTGATTCTGCTGTCGAACTTGCAGAAATGGTTTATGATGACTTGGCTGTGGATGATGTGGTGGTGCAAGAGCAGTAAGAGAAGAGGTGGGTTGCTCATGCTAAGTGACCTGGTACTCAAATGTAGAACCCCAGGGATAAGAAGCAGAAAGTGTGGGAGAAAAAGCCATGCAAGACTGGTGGAATAATGCACGGTGGTGAGTGCACGTGGGGTAAGGGTAGTGATGTGTGCTACAAGTGTGGGAAGACCCATGGAGGGGAATGCAGGCAAGGGTCGAATGCCTGTTACAATTATGGAAAAGTGGTGCATTACGCTAACGAATGCAACGCGAAACCCGCCTGTTACAAATGTGGAAAGACGGGTCATATGGCAAGGGAGTGCACTGAAGGTGAAGCTAGGGGAAGCGGAGGAAAGGATGCTGAGCAGGCTAGGCCAAGGACCAGAGCCTACATGTTGACATAAGAACAAGCCAAACAAATCCCAGATGTTGTGACAGGTACATTTCTAGTAAACAGTATTTCTGCTTCTGTATTGTTTGACTCAGTTGCGACCAGGTGTTTTGTAGCTACCCAGTTTTGTAAAACAGCTAAGATGAAATGTTGTCGTGTGCCTGAAACTTTTATGGTAGAAACCGCTAATGATACCTCAGTTAAAACTATGAGATTGGTTAAGAATTGTAAGATATAATTGGAAGGACACGAATTCCTTGCTACCCTGTATGTTTTAACCTTAGGAGGATTCGATGTAGTATTGGGGATGGATTGGCTATCTGAATTCGAAGCTCAGATAGTGTGCAGCAATAGATTGGTAAGACTGAATTCTTCGGATGGTGGTACATTAACGGTTTATGGTGATAGGGAAAGTTTAGGGCTTTACGTCATTTTGATGGTAAAAGCTGAAGGTTTGTTAAGGAGAGGATGCAGTGCCTACCTGGCATATGTTGTCAAAGCTATGGCCGAGACGAAGGAAATGATAGACGTTCCTGTAGTGTGTAACTACCCAGAAGTATTCCCTGAGGACCTTCCGGGGTTACCACCGGAATGAGAAGTAGAATTCTAGATAGAATTGATACAAGGAGCACAGCCCGCCATGAAAGCACCTTACCGTTTGGCGACGTCTGAGATGAAGGAATTGATGTCCAACTGCAAGAACTCCTCGACAAAGGTTTTATAAGGCCAAGTGTCTCTCCGTGGGGAGCACCGGTGTTGTTTGTTAAAAAGAAAGATGGAAGCATGAGAATGTGTATTGACTACAGGGAGTTGAATAAGCTTACGGTGAAGAATAGATATCCGTTTCCACGGATTGACGACTTGTTTGATCAGCTGAAAGGTGCAAGCTGGTTCTCGCGAATAGATCTCAGATTAGGTTATCATCAGCTGAAGGTAAAAGAGGCGGACATCCCTAAGACAGCGTTTCGGACGCGGTATGGACACTACTAGTTCTTCGTGATGTCGTTTGGTCTCACTAATGCTCCTGCATCATTCATGGATATGATGAATAGGGTATGTCGGCCGATGTTGGATAAGTCGGTTATTGTTTTCATAGACAATATCTTAATTATTCAAAGAGCGAGGCTAACCACGCCAAGCATCTGAGAGAGGTATTAGAAGTGCTGAAAAAGGAGAAGTTGTATACAAAGTTCTCGAAATGTTCATTTTGGTTGCTAGAGGTACAGTTTCTAGGTCACATAATCAATCCCGAGGGGATTACTGTGGACCCAGCTAAGGTTGAAGCGATAAGGAATTGGAAGACTCTGCGAAAGCCAACTGAGATACGCAGCTTCTTAGGGTTAGCTGGCAATTATAGGAGATTCATTCCGGGCTTCTCTAAGATAGCCGCACCGTTGACCGGTATGACTCGAAAGACTGTGGTGTTCGATTGGGGTAGGTTCCAGGAAGAGGCGTTTGAAGAATTGAAGAAAAGGCTCACTCAGGCTGCAATACTTGTTTTGCCCGATGGTGAAGAAGATTTGGTAGTTGCACTAATGCTTCATATCAGGGGTTAGGTTGCGTGTTGATGCGTCTAGGCACTACTTGTATGGTACCAAGTGTACTATATATACATACCATAAGATTTTGAAATACTTCTTTGAGCAGAAAGAGCTAAACATGAGGCAGAGAAGGTGGTTAGAACTAATAAAAGATTATGACTGTGATATCAAGTATTACCCAGGAAAGGCTAATGTGGTTGCTGACGCCTTGAGCCAGAAGAATGCAGAAGATATCCCAGCAGTGAATAAGCTGATAATCAACTCAGACTTCTTTGAAGAGATCAGCAAGGTCCAGTCAGAAGTGTTGGTAGATGAAGGGTTGATGAAGAAAGAAAGGATTTTTGGGCAGCAGAACGAGTTGAAAGACAATACTCATGGCGTAAAGACCAGATTTGATCGGATGTGGATTCCTCGTCATGGGAATCTTAGAGATCGGGTATTAGACGAGGCCCATAAGTCTCGGTACTCGATTCATCCAGGATTCACCAAGATGTATCAAGACTTGAAGAAGGACTATTGGTGGCTGGGTATGAAGAATGAAGTAGTAGATTATGTCAGTAAGTGTTTAACTTGCCTACAGGTTAAGGCCGAACACTAGAAACCGTATGGAAATATGCAGCCGTTGGAGATACCGGAATGGAAATGGGAACACATCACCATGGATTTCGTAACTAAGCTACCGCGTACAGCTAGAAATCATGATACCATACGGGTGATTGTGGACCGTTTGACGAAGAGTGCTCAGTTTCTGCCTATATGAGAGGCTATCTCGTCAGAAATGTTGACAAACGTGTTCGTCAAGGAAGTAGTTACAAAGCACGGGGTGCCGTTATCGATTATGTCAGACAGGGATACCCGCTTTACTTCAAGATTCTGGAAGAAGTTCCATGAAGCCATGGGAACAAGACTGAACATCAGCACGGTGTATCATCTTCAAACAGATGGGCAATCTGAAAGGACTATCCAAACCCTTGAGGATATGCTACGTGCTTGTGTGTTAGACTTTGGAGGAAGTTGGGATGATCATTTGCACTTGGCAGAATTCTCTTACAACAATAGTTATCATTCAAGTATTGGCATGCCTCATTTCAAGATGTTGTATGGTAGACGATGTAGAACTCCTGTTTGTTGGGGAGAAATTGGTCAGAAGGAGATTGACAGTCTAGAAGTCGTGCAAGAAACCTCTTCAAAGTTTGATCAGATCAAGGCAAGGATGAAAGCTTCTCAAGACCGTCAGAAGTCATATACGGATAAGTGGAGACGGGCTATTGAGTTTGATGTTTGAGACCATGTGATGCTTAAAGTCTCGCCTTGGAAGGGGATTATTCATTTCAGGAAGAGAGGGAAGTTGAGTCTGAGGTATATTGGACCGTTCAGAATCTTAGCCCGAGTGGGCGAAGTGGCTTACAAGCTAGACCTACCCTAAGAGCTAGAAGGAATTCACTCTACCTTCCATGTCTCTTACTTGAAAAAATTTCTAGCTGACGACACATCCCATGTTCCACTGCTGGACATCGAGGTGGACGAACAGTTGAACTATGTCGAGCAGCCCATTGAGATAGTCGATCGCAAGGAGAAGTAACTTCGTCGTAAGGTTATTCCCTTGGTGAAAGTGCTATGGAAGCACCGTAAGGGAGCAGATGCCACCTGGGAGGTCGAAGAAGAGATGCGCAAGTTTTACCCGCATTTGTTTAGTAATAATTGTTAGGTTTCGGGGACGAAACCTCCCGAAACCTCTTTTAAGGAGGGTAGACTTGTAACATCCAACTTTTATTAAATAATAAATAACAGAAAGTTTTGTTATTAACCGTGTGTCGTTAAATTAGTTGTGTGTTAAGTGTTTGGATAATATTTGGAATTGGAATTGTGAGTGGGTTATGGGGCCCATAACCTCCCTGTATAAACCCAACCCCTCCACCCTTTCACCATTTCCTTCCTTTCACACACACACTAGAACACACATTTTCTCTCAAGACCCGAATCCGGGCTAAAGCAAGGAAGGTCTTGGTGTTCAAGTGTCTTCAAACAACAAGAACATGTCTAGATCTACGTAGTGTTCAGTTCCGAACCGAACCTGAAGAAAAAGGTGAGTTTTGGTTAAAAAGGTTAAGTTTTATGGTCGAATTCGACATGCAAATTGATAGAACGATAGATCGGGTTGTAAGATGTAAGAAAAACATAAACTTGGTGAGTTATAACCTCACGGGTTGTTATAGGAAAAAAATGTGATGTTCGGACCTCTTAAAACGCGGGTATGCAAAGTTGGTGCAACCCAAAACCCATAAAAAGGGTAAAATCGGGTCCTATGGAAGAGTCACGGAGTAAATTGGCTTAAAATGGCAAAAAATGAAGAAAAGGATGTATTTTCTCACAAGTCGATTTCGCATCGCATAGCAATGCAAAGCGAAATCAATATTTCGCATCGCACAGCCAAGTGAAGCGAAAAGTCAGGCAAAGCGAAATGGCCATGCGAAGCGAAATGGGCCAAGCGAAGCGAAATTCCATGAAATTCAACCCCAGTCAGGGGCTCTGCCCCTTGGACCCTGCTAGTGGCTGCCGCCCCTAGACCCCGCTACCAGGGGCGCTGCCCCCGGACCCCCGTTAGTTGAGGGATTGATTAACATAGAAGTAGGAAGTAGTAATAATAGATAATTGACACGCGTAATGTATTGTACAGTTAGCCGTGCACAACTAAGGAGGGGCATTACCATTAACGGCGATAGAAACCGACTCCAGGTGGGTTCTAGCCCCTTTATCTGTTATGTTTTCGGGGCTGTGTGCATACTCTTATGTGATTGCAAATACATTTACTTAATTGATAAGTGTATTTTACGTGTATGACCATGTATTGAACGCTATTATTATATGATAATTGTATGAATGAACATGTATATATATATAATATATATATATATATATATATATATATATATATATATATATATATATTATACATAAAACAGGTAAAGTATGCACGTACGATAAAATGTATGGATGCTCGACGAGACAGGTATAGTTGTATGCCTAATCGATACAGAAAGGACCAGTCCTTTATAATATCTGAGATGATAGGGACCAGACCCTTATAATATCTGAGATGATAGGGACCAGACCCTTATAATATCTGCGATGATAGGGACCAGACCCTTATAATATCTGAGATGATAAGGACCAGACCCTCATAATATCTAAGAGGATAGGACAAGACCCTCATAATATCTGAGAAGTTTTAGATAGAATAGCTTATGGTATACCATAGGGTGTTATGAAAGAAAGTATGTAAGTACGTATGCAGGTAAATAAAGTATGTATGAAAGAAGTGATAGTAAGTAAGGTACGAATACGTATCTTCGGAAACGTATGAGTAAAGATGTGAATGTAATGTATGTTAATTGATTATCTAGAACTCACTCATTGTAGCTGACTTTTAGTATGCACGCAGGCAAATAAGTTGAGGAAACTGGCTTGAGGAGGGACACATGACATGAGCTAGAGAGACTGGCATCTACGAAGAAGTGTCATGAATGTTTATGGAAAGACAATTTGTATGTTTAGACAAAAAAGAATGTTTTTTAATGTGATGTTTGAAGTTTTAAAATTATTCCGTGAAAGTTTTAATTAACTCTGATTTTGGAACTGTGTTTTATGAGTAAATCCAACACCAAAGTAGGGTTACCGGGAACGGGGCCTTATAAGTTGGTATCAGAGCATAAGTTCGAGAGAATAAGCACCCTTCATGCTTAGATTAGAACAGAGAATGAGATTTAAAAAAAAAGAAAGAAAGATTCCAGTCCGAGAATTCCATGTGTCACCTGAGCAAGCTTAGTAAGTTGATTGTGTTATGTATATTAAAAGAATTAGTAAGAAATTTAGTTTAATTGCTAGAAGTAGAATAATTGTTGATATCTGATGATGTGGGTTGTATGATGGGTTAACTATTATAAGTAGAACCTAGCACAAGTGGACTCACAAAGGGAAGTGTAAAGGACTCACAAAGGGAAGTGTAAAGACAAAAATGAATGTTTTGTAATGTGATGTTTGAAGTTTTAAATTATTCCGCGAAAGTTTTAACTAATTCTGATTTTAGAACTGTGTTATAAGTAAATCCAACACCAAATTAGGGTTATCGGGAATGGGGCCTTACATTTAATTGGGTTTTGAATTGCTTGTATGGGTTGGGCTTGCATTGGTTGGGCTTGATCGGCTTGAGCTTGATTGACTTGGGTTTGTGGTTGGATGGTTTGGGCTTGATATATTTGGAGTTGGTTGGTTTGGTTTGGGTAGGTTTGGATCTGATAAACGAGTTTTGGGAATGCGTTGCGTTGATGGTTTGGGCTACCACAATGATATCAGGCTCGTATGATTTGGAGAGTGGGGGGGGGGCATGTGTTCGGACATATGGTTGTTGGAGTGGTTTGAATAACGGGTTGTGGGATGAAGGGTGGTGTTGGGTATGCATTGGTGCTCAGCATGTGTTGGTGAGGTGACCGAAAAGATCACAATTGGAACCTTTTTAGGATTGAGCGGCAGTGGGGTGGTGGAATTTACACGTGTTACACAAAGGGTGTGTTCCCGTGTAAGGTTTTTTGTTAGGTTGGATTTGGGTATTTTGGGTTTTGGTTGAGTTTGTGTTAGTTAATGCATAGTTTTTGTGTTTTTAGTTGTGGTTGGTGTATAAGGGTTTGGATGACTCAGGCTCGGTTTCTTTTGGTTCGGGAAGTGATATTTCAGTGTTTTTTATTCGAACCCTTCATTGTCAAAGTCCCGACATGACATGATTATCAGTGAGGGTTGCAGCAATGTTAATGGCGTCACCGAGTTTTTTAGGAGAACTACTGAGGACACTGTCTTGGATTTCTCTTGGTAGTCCTCTAATGTACTTGTTGATGGCACACGAAACAGGGGTAACAAGATGTGGCACCAACACTAAGTTCATTGAAACGGGAGGTGTAAGCGGTGTGCTCACCACCTTCCTACTTAAGGTTCCAGAATTCTTCCTCCAAGTTCATGAGTTCGTTTGGAGGACAAAACTGTTGGGTCATCAGGTCTTTCAGTTCGTTCCACGGCAAGGCCATGGCAGCTTCAGCACCGCGGGTCGACTTTTCCTTGACCCACCATGTAAGAGCACCTTTCTCGAAAACACTTGAAACGAATCTGGTTGGCTTATCATCAAGATACTCAATGTGGAGGAACACGCTCTCCATCTTTTTGTACCACTGAAGTAGAGTAGTGGCACCTTGAGTTCCATCAAAGGCGCTAGGTTTAGCATCGGTGAAGTTTTTAAAGGTCACAATAGGAGTTGAAGGCATGGGAGGAGCAGGGTTAATGCTAACTATGATATTCTGGTGCATCTAGGTTATTATAATCTGGTAGGACCGCTGCCAGTTGCTTCGTGATCTGAGCAGTCATCTTGCTGCTGGAGGTTCTAAATGAACAATGCTGAAGGTGACGGGAAGCCATGCTGCGAACAAGGGTAACGGAAATCGTGAGACTCGGAATAGAGCATGATATATAAAGAAATACTTGATAAAGTTTGTTAAAATATGAAAACCATACTAATAATAAGTGTTATGAGGAACTTAGAGTTTTCATGAACCACCATGGACTCGTATGTTCCAACACAAATCAAAATTTTGAAAATAAGTCGAACCAAAGCTGGCTATTCGTCTCTCACCACGACTTGACACACTTTCGATTAAAACACATTGTAAAACATTGAGGATCGGAGTCATACGTCGCATGAATCACCATGACTTGTGTTACATCTTAAGAGTGCAACCATATCCTTATCACAAAGGGGGCATGGTCACGTTTGAAAGCATGAGGAGGCGATTTATGAGAAAGAAATATCGGAAAAACCCAAGTAAAAATCGATTTAAAAGTTTTTGAAAATCTTTGCTTTAAGCCTAAGCCTTGGAGTTTGTGTGTGAACATGTGTGCAAGCGACGCTTTGAAATATTATAAATATAATAAAAGCGAATGAATGAACTTGTAAGTACGGGCGCATAGCACATAGAATATACATGCAGTTTGGGCCCTATATAAACTATAACAATACTAGGCCGATATGTCTAACAACCTATCTTATAGTTACGGCTCTGATACCAATCTGTAACGCCCCGGGCTTTAAGCGGAATATGCCCGTGTGTAACGTACAGATCACTCATAAGCTCGTAACGCTATTAAAATGACAATAATTATATTTATTTCTTTTCATTTCATTACATCACAAATACCAAATACACAATTTGGCATCAATCTAGTAACTATACAATAAAGTTTGATTGTCGTTATGATATGTTTCTAATAACCTAATGGTCTAACTAATCTAGTCTTCAATATTTAAAATTCAACTTGTAGTACGTTTAAATTATATATTTTGTCAACAATAATGTTAGTGAGAATTCATAAAGTTTTGCATGTATATAATATGAAAAGTGTAAAATTCACAAGTGTAAGTGTATTGTCTCAATCATAAAGTAAAAGAAAAGTAAATACATGATATTCCCGCTCGCTTGACATAAGTCAGATCTACTAAGGAACCCTCGTTTTCCAAGCTACTTGGAGTATAGAATATGATAATGATACCGCCATTTATTAACAACGGATGACACAGGTACGTCTCGTCGGACCCTCCAACTTTGACTATGTGTATGAGCCTCCACCAACAAAACAATAAACAAGTAGCACATAATCACATAATTTACAAGCAATATGATTCGAAACAAGTACATGCAAGACACGCATGTGAATTTTAGTTTGAAACATGAAACAAAGTTTGGAACGTACTAAAACCTAAAATGTGTAAAAGAAAAAAAATGGGTTGTGAAAATTCACCTTGAAATTGAAGCTCAACTTGAAATAAAAAGCGAAAGCGCGCTAACGAAATCAAAGCAACCAAACTTCACGAACTATAATTGAAAAAAAATAAAAATCTAACTAACGGGATTGCAAAGGTTGTAAATATTTGGTTAACGGAGTTAAGCATTATTTAATGTAGCTTTTATTATTTTATGGAATTTTTATATTGTAATAATATTTTTAAGCTTTAATGGGTTTTAACGATTTATATTATTTCAATATTATTAAATTAACACTTTAATATTAATATGGGAGAATAAGAAGCACGTATTAGAATTAATAAATTAAATTTGATGAGTTAAGGCTAACGGATTGTAATATAATCTATTTTTAATGATTTAACGAAACATGTTAATTACTTAAGAAAATGAAAGCATTTGTGTAACATCCGTATTTGGAGATTAATAAATAAAAGAAAATTTATTATTACATGTGTGTCGTTAATTGATTGTGTGATAGTGATTTGATTATGTTGGGTTTGGGCTTGGGAAAGGTTATGGGCCCTAGAACCCATGGACCCTATATATAAACCCCAACAACTCCTCATTTCTCCATTTCATTTCTTTCACACACACTTAAGAAGCACACACACACACACACACACACGCTCACCCAGATCCAGATACGAGCAAAGAAATGACGAGTCTCGTGTGTAAACACCATCAAACACCAAGAAGCACCACCAAATCCTCGGGATAGCCCATATCTGAACCGAACACAAACCAAAAGGTGAGTTCGGCTAAAAGGTTAAGTTTTTAAGGTTGGTTTTGACATGCAAACTGATAGAACAATAGATTGGGTTGCGAGATGTAAGAAAAACATAAACTTGGTGAGTTATAACTTCATGGGTGTGTTATATGACAAAAAGGTGATGTTTGGACCTTGTAAGACACGGGTATACAAGTTGGTACAACCCAATAACCCATAGAAAGGGAAAGATCGGGTCCTAAGGAAGGGTAGCGGAGTAAAGTGGCTTAAAAATGGCAAAAATGAAGAAAAGGAGGTTCTATTCACATAAAACGATTTCGCATCGCACAAGTCATGCGAATCCATGAATCCGCATCGCTCAGTCATGCGAAGAGAACTTCCATGCGAATTTTTTCGAACTGTTCTGAAGCGTGTCCCGATTAATTTTCTGATGGATTTTTGATAAAGGGCCTATTAATGGAAATAAAAATTTTCTAAGTTGACCTGGAAAATCGACCACAGCCAGCTGCCCCTTGGACCTTGCTAGGGGCTGCCATCCCTTGACTCCGCTACCAGGGGCGCTGCCCCCGGACCCCCGTTAGTTGAAGGGTTCTTTAACATAGATGTATGAAGTAGTAATAATAGATGATTGATGCTCGTAACTTGTTACACAGTTCGCCGTGTGCAGAAAAGGAAGGGTGTTACCATTAACTCCGAGAGAAACCGGCTTCAGGTGAGTTCTAGCCCAATCTCTCTTGGAAATGTTTTTGGGGCTGTGTGCATACTTGTAAGACTAGTAGAATTTACACATGCATGATTAATGTGCATAACTGATGTCAGAATGAAGGAAAGTCGTAAGAACTTGTATGTGCCTAGTTTGTTAACTCATCATGATTGTAAGAGTATAGAAAGAATGTGATGTAAGAGTCAGGGTGGCAAGCCCTTATAATACCTAGGCAAGAATAGTAAAGAGTCTAATGTAAGAGTCAGGGTGGCAGCCCTTATAATGCCTGGGAAAGAATAGAGTTGCCGATTCTTCGATATCGGTGCAAGAGGTCGGGTGACAGACCCTTATAATATCTGTGCAAGAGGTCGGGTAGCAAACCCATAATCTGTGCAAGAGGTCGGGTGGCAGACCCTTATACTATCTGTGCAAGAATGTAATAATAACTGTATGTTTGTAAGAAAGTGTAAGAATAACGTATGAATAATACAAGTAATAATTGTTTGTACATAAAGGAACGTGTAAGAATAATTATTTGTAAATGAAAGAATAAACTAATGTGAATGTAAGACGAAAGGACATAAGGACAGGACAAAGGTAAGAACGGTACCTACGGGTACAAATGTGTAAGAATAATCCTGTATCTTGTTAAGCTAGAACTCACTCATTGTAGCTGACTTTTAGTATGCACGCAGGTGTGTAGGATGAAGTAGGTTGCTTGAGGAGAGACGTGACATAGATATGCTAACCACTAGACTAGAAGTGTTTATTTGTTTTAGAACAGAAAGAGAAAACATATGAATTATAATGTGACTTCATCTACTTCCCAAAGTAAACCCTAGAATTCTTAATCTGTTAATCGGTTCCTTGTTTATTAATTTACGTTAGGGGTTTTGCTTTTCGGCTAAAAATGAATCGAAAGCACGTATTAATTACCTGGTAAGGTGTTGGGATGATAGTGAACTCGGGTTGGCCGGAAATCGGACTTCGTCGGATTATTTCGTGATAAAAGATCGTATGTTTGATTGATTTGAGGGCTGATATGAGTTTACACGAAGTATTAGATATTATTTATAGGCTCAATTGGAGTATTTAGGGTTTAAATGCATGTTATTGAGTTTTCATCAAATCCGGTGGTTTGTCCGGGTATGATTCGTGCGTTATAATTCGTTGTAGTGCGATAGGGTCGTTGATTAGGAACTACCGTTATGGTCTAAGGTCATTATAGCTATTAGTTTGGATTTATGAGCAAGTTTTGATGGGTTTTTAGTGTTGCCGGAATATGCGCGAGTTCGCCGCCGACCATGGCCGCCGGAAAACCGGGCTGACGTGGAAGGGGGGCTGGGTTGAACATGGTATAATTAAAATTTATAGGTTTAGTCCCTCCAATTTCATACTAGTTTAAAATTAGAATTAAAATAGAATTTGAAATTTGAACCTTGAACTTTTGAAATGTTATCTAAATGTAATGATAAATTATAAACTTTGTATGTTTACGTAATAAACCCGAATAGGTTGTGAACTGTGTAAACATCACAATATTGAAATCCCGAGGTTTCGTTAGTTGAATAAAACAAATAGAAAGACGAGCGAACGATGATCTTTAAATCTTCGGGAATATTATATAATAATAAATGGATAATACATCGAAATGAAACTTTAGAATCTATATATATATTATATATATATATATATATATATATATATATATATATATATATATATATATATTGTTGAACTCGGTCTGCCCAAGACACATATTATAATTGATGTGGCTAGTACGTTGTGGTCCAAGTGGGGTCATACCCAATAACAAGCTAGACAAACATCAATTATATTTGTTTATATATGATATGATCATAAGTAAATAAATATTGACACTTATGTTATTTGGAAAGGGTTTCTAAATACAATGTACTTGTGAAATGAATAAATCATATGGATGATTTATACTTTGAGAGAGAGAGCATTCTATAGTGTTATTTAAGATGGTTAAGTAACAATATGTGAAAATTGTTACCTAGCATGTTACCTATAATGTGTTATATTTATAACACAATATATATATATATATATATATATAAGTTATATATGGAATGTTTGAAAAATAATAATAATAAAAGAAAGGAAGGGGGCCGGCCCCTCCCCTCTTTCCCTCTCTCCTTTCTTAGTTTATTATTATTTAAAAAGATAGTGGCTACATGCAAGGATACTCATTGGACCTTTGGGTAGTGCTTTGAAAGACCACAAGACTCTCCCTTTCACATGATCAATTTTTTCACAAGTAACAAAAATTTTCTCCTCTCCTTTTCTCTCAATATTTTCGGTCAAGAGGGAACCAAAAGGAAGGAAGAAAGTTTTGAACAAAATCCTAGCTAAACCAAGGGTGTTTGACAAGAGCTTGGGTAACTTGAGGAACTCCCCATTGAAGTTCTAGCCATCAATTCATCACCACCTTCACACTTTTCCTTGGTTTTGAAAGGTAGTCTTAACATGCATGGACTTATAGTGACATGCATGTGTTTGTTAGTATGTATTTCGTATATGGATCCGGGATTGCGTTTTGCATGTATAAAATTGGTTTTATACACCTTATATTAACAAGATTTAAAACTTTATTCCGCTGCGTTTTTCATAAAAATGGCATTTTATGACTTTGATAATCTTGTTAAAACCCAATAATGGCATCAACAGCCGCTTATACAAATGCATGCTTCATTAAACCCAAAAATTTTCGCGTTTATGGTGAGTTTTAACATTTGGCCGAAAATTTTAGGGGTTTTGGTTACCCCATGGTTTTTCATAATTATACTTTACATGCATGTGGTGATCTTGAAAAACCAAGTCATTTGGATGATTGATTGTGTTGTTTGGACCAAACCTGAAACTTTTGGTTTGGTTAATGTTTGGGTAGAAAGTTTAAGGGAAAGAGGAACCATTTTGGTCTTGTGATTATTGCATATTTGGATGTGTAATAGATGTTCATAACCTAGCCATGGCCTTGTGTTTGGTTGAATGTTTGTGTTGATGTGTTTGTTCATTCAAGTGGTTGTTTGTTCATTCGATATGGTTTTAATATTTATTTGGGTTTGTAATCTATTTATTTATTTCATCTGAAAATGGGGTTTTCAACTAAGTATCATTCATTTGAATGCATGCAAATGGAAGGTACGTAAATTGTTTTCCAATCTAGAATTTAGAAAACGAAAATCCCTTTTATAAAATAAGTCGAACACCATCCTTTTATACAACACTCGAATCACTTGAGAACTCGATATAGGATAAAGGTCACCTAACCACATTGGAGGAAACTTGTGAGTTTGAGGTGGGTTTACCATATAAGTGGGATAAAGGTCACCTAACCACTTGTATAAGTAAACTCACATGTGTGTATAAGAAGGACAACTTAAATTGGAAACCATGTGAATAGGGTCACCGAAGCATGTCGTATAATGGTGTTGATGGGATTAAACATGCCAACTAAACATAAGATGTTTAACCAATCCCATAAAATTAGAAGTTGCAAAGGGTTGCAATCGTCAAACGTTGACTACCTTGTTAATTTAAATAGTAAGATAAAGGTTACCTAACCACTATTTAAATGTAACGTTGGGTTCTAGATTTTAATCATTAATTGTCTAGGAGACATAAAGGGTATTAACGATTAAAATTAATTATTGAAATCAAAAATACTAAAATTGAGCTTTGTTATATTTGTAAATGGCCGCAATCAACAATCCACCTAACGTTATTATCCCACCCGTTAATAACCTATCACTAAGATCTATTCTCGATAAGGATTGTCTAAACTATAACAACTTTATGGATTGGTATCGAAACATGAGAATCATTCTCAAGCAAGCAAAGAAATACTACGTAATAGAGGATCCTATTCCCGATGAACCTAGCATTGACGATGCCGATAACTATAACAATTGGGTAAAACACAACGAGGATTCAGTGCGAGTTTCTTGCCTCATGTTGGGAACTATGATTCCCGAGATTCAAAAGGATTTTGAACTTCATGGGGCATACGACATGATCACCCAACTTAAGGAAATGTTCCTTACACAAGTTAGGGTGGAATGCTTCGAAACAGTTCGAACGTTTCATGCATGTCGTATGGAAGAAACCCAATCGGTTTCCTCCTATGTGCTTAAGATGAAAAGCCACATTGATCTTCTCGAGCGCCTTAATTGTCCCATCTTAAAAGAGTTAGCCACAGATTTGATCCTAAATGGCTTAACTAAGAAGTTTGAGACTTTTGTTATGAATTATAACATGAGTGGGTGGGACAAGAGCATTTGTGAGCTTCACGCAATGCTCAAGACGGCCGAGACGGGAATGGGTAAGAAGGTTTTACCCATTCTCACAATAAATGAAGGAGGAAATAGGAAGAGGCATCACCCGGAACCCAAGGCAAAGGTTGCGAAAGGAAAGGGACAAGTCAAGGGTAAGTTTAAGGGAAAGGCGAAATCGGAACCACCCAAACCGAAAGAAAAGAAGCCAAAGGTTTGTGCGGAGGATCCGTGCTTTGGATGTGGGGAGATAGGGCACTGGATGAGGAATTGTCCAACATATCTAAAAGAGTTGAATGCTAAGAGGGATGCGGGGCAAACCTCGGGTACAACTTTCATGATTCATGTTGATCTTAATATTTGTTCCTCTAACACATGGGTATTGGATACCGGATGTGGAACTCATATTTGCAACTTGTTGCAGGGGTTTAAAGGAAGTTATGGATTCAAGAAGGGAGATATTAGTCTCTTCATGGGCAACAGAGCAAAGGTTCTTGTCGAAGCCCGAGGGGACTACTTTTTGAAGCTTCCAAATGGTTTGGAAGTTATTTTAAATGATGTTTTGTATGCTCCTAGTTTGACTAGGAATATTATCTCCATTTCACTTCTAAGACAATATGGTTATGATTTTATATTTATGGATGATTGCATTTGTGTTTTCATGAATGATGCCTTTTATTTTAAAGCAATGCCGTCTAATGGCATTTATGAATTACTTCATGATAACACATCTTATGATAACACGTTGTACCAATCAAGCACCAAGAGATTCAATGTCACACCCCAAAAACCTTAATTAAACAGTGAAAGACTTAGTCAACTAATTTGGGCGGTGACATATGCCGTTTAGCCATCAACATTTAAGCACAACATTTTCACATACAAGTTGGACTATTATTCCGTATAAGATGTCATAAAGTACATGTGTCAGAGTACACATTTTTTTTAAAATGGAAGTCCAACATTCAAGTATTACACTCGTTTTTCCCACATCATCTTCACGAAGCGTTCACTTTTGATTTACCTGAAAAATACGTTTAAAAATTTTGTCAACACAAAGGTTGGTGAGTTCTCAATTTAAAAACCATGATGTAATAGCTTTCGACTTTTACATCAATTATTTCTTCATTTTAATCAATGAGAATATAATTTTTAACTTTAAATCTTGCATTTTAATTCATTTTTATTTCATTGAAACAAAGCTTTTCTTTGTTTAATTATTTCCGTAATTACCACTTCGTCCGTATGGACCGAAGGCAACTTTCTTTTTAATTGCGAAAGCGTAAGAATATATGTCAGGACCGTGAGTCGTGTGAAACCTTAGAAAAGATTGACAAAAACACAATGACTCTATAACCCAAAGGCCTATTGAATATCCCGGCGGAATCAGGATATCCAATAAGTGGGAACGAAGGTGTGAAATAACAATCACGAAAAAATAAATGATAATCGATAAGAACACAATGAAAGACAAAGATTCACTGCACTTTATATGTCATTTAATACAATAGTGAAAGGAATGTGAGGGTTTCGTGTATGATGGCGGCGGCGGCTGTACGAGGAAACAAATTGAATATTCTTTTGGAATGTTTCTCGTATTGTGTGCGTCATTATCTGTGCCTTAAATGGAAACCTAGGACCCTAATTATAGACCCTGACTTCTAGAAGTTCCTAATCATTACATAATGAAATACAAAAACAAATACAAGTGTTGAGTCCTCGAGCAAGGTAACAATCTTGCTCGAGCAGACTCACTATGCTAGGTGTGCTCGATGAATGTCCTCGAGCATACTTTACTTAGAATATCTTCAGTGATGATATTCTCCTCCAGCAGGCTTCATTCCTCTTGACCAATCCTTGCTTTGCTCGGACTAGTCCATCGAGCAAACTCATTCTTCTTGATGTCTTCAGTCTTGTCCTTAGACTTATTGAGAAATCTTTAGAATGCTTAGATGTAAATCTTGCTCGGGGAACTGAACTGTGCTCGAAGTCCTTGCTTTGATCACATGACATCTTCTTATTGCATCCATGCTTGTCCCCATGTGCTCGACCATCCTGTGCTCGTAACAGTTGGTTAAAACTTGTATGATCAAGCTGTTTGCTCGATTGACAATCCATGCTCGATAGAAGAATACTCTTGCTCGTTGAAGTGTAGCTTGCTCAAAGCCTTAACACTTAGAAGAATTAACCATTTAAGGTTCTGAAGACCTTGCTCGAAGTAGTAAAACCATGCTCAATCGTCTGGGCTTGCTCGAAGTCCATTCTTAGCCGTTTTATGAGGAGGTTGAGAAGATTCCAATCTTCCTTATAGAAAATCTGACCCAACAATATTCCCCCAGATTGGAAGAAGCTCAGATGCACCAAAACATACCTGCATAGACTTACACATGTACCAGACATCAAAGATATATCATTCAAGAACATGTCATTTCATTACATAATTAGGAATTCTGCCACTTGGGCATTACACATCAAATATTTACATCAAAATACAACTTAAACAAAATTACAAAGATAAACAGAAACCAAATAATCATCATTAAGTGTCTTTTCTGCTATCTCCTCCTCCTGCTCCTTATGTCAGATTTTTCTTTCTTAAGTTTGACAAGGTCTACCTTTTGTTTAATCATATCAAGCTCCAAATCGTCATAGGAGTCAATTGGAAACTTAGCATCTACTACGTCTTGGAGATCTCGAGGATGCATGAATTGAAGATCCCCATTATAACGGATTACAGCTATGGTTATCTCCGATTCATTTCTTAAGGAGATTGAGTCATTGTGCTGGTTGTAGCTGATGTAGGTGATTCTTCCATTATGTTGCACAACTGAATTTGGTTCTCTCATCTCCTCCCTCATAGCCAAGCTCTCCTTCAAAGTCTTTTTCTTTCCATGTGAGCTACTAGCTTGTGTTTTTCTTTTCTTATTCTCAAACAAAGAGAGTTCCAATGTATGTACTTCATTAATTCTCTTGTTTCTTTTATCTCTTTCTACTTGACTCCGGATCTCTCTTCTCCTTTGATTTAGAAATGAAAAGCCCTTTTCTGATTGTTCTTTAATGAATTTAGGGAGATCGTTTCGTTGCTTCCCTGCCATTTGACTTCTGTTTTGATTATCGTAAAGATCCAAGGTAGCCATCTTCTTTAATTGTTCTTTTGAAAAGTTTCTCAAATCATCTCTAAAAATAATAAGGGTTTCTTTTTTGTCTTCAGTAACAACCCTCAAGGTCTTTGATCTTTTATCGTAGTAGAGATGTTTGGGCAAATTCAGATTTTGTGTTGGTTCATGCCTCACAATCTCAGACCTTGGGGTTCGGCTCAAGCTTCCTTGAGTATTTGTCTTTGTCTGATGTAGCCCAGCCTCTTCATACCATTGTCTGATTGTCTCATCTGTTTGTACTGTCAATCTTGACATTTTTGCCCCTCTTTTATGAAGAGCACTCATCATTTCTGCTCTGACTTCTTCCTCTGATCTCTGCTTAGCTTCTTGCAGTCTTCTTTGGGTTTCCAAATACAATTTCTGCTCTCTATTGTATATATCAATCAATTGTTCATGAGGCGTGTTTGAAACTGTTCTTCGGTCATCCCTTTTTCTATCACCATCTCTTTCAATGTTTGTAACCTTTTAGGGTCTTCAAACCATCTTTTGACTTCCTCTTCTTTCTTCCTAGCTTCCTCTCTCTCCTTCTCCATTCTCATTCTTAACTCTTGTTCTCTCACATACTCTTCCTGGCTCTTCTTATCTTTGTGAGAATCTTTTACCAATTGGATTTTTCTTTTCAGTTCTTCAAGAGAAAGGTTTATCAAGGACTCATAGCTGTAGCCATGTAATTGAATAAACGTTATGTCTTTATGTTTTGCCTTTAGTGTTTCATATTCAGTTTCATCACTGGCTTTCTTTTCAATTCTCCTTTTGCTACTGTCAGATTCTTTCAACACCTGTTCTACGTTTTCTTTCTTCTTAGTCACCTTTTCAACATAATCTGAGATATCATTCACAAGGACATTCTTGAAAACTCTGTCTATTGTGTCAAAGGATTGCAAGTTTAGGAATGCAGGCTTGTGACCAGCCTTTATTAAAAATTCTCTTTGTGATTTCCTCATTTTCCACCCTTCAGCCTCTTTGGCTATTTCTTCTTTTGATAGCCTCTCAAGTTATCTCAAGTCATACTCCAGGCTTATTAGATAGTCTCTATCTTCATTTTCATTCTTCAAACCTCCTTCAACTTCTTCATCCAGATCAACTGTTTCGTCAAGGTCGTGAAGTGCTCCAATAATTGGTTCTTCAACATTTACGGATTGAGCCCTTTTGATTTCTTCAAGTTTAGCTAGTCCTCTCTTGTACACCATTACTTTCATCGATTTTTGTCTCTTGGATCTTGGTGTTTCAAGCTCAGCTTTTCCTTTTCGTTTCAGTGATTCTCTCACTTCAGGCTCTGGTTCAGATGGTTCGGATGGTTCAGAAATGGTAGCTTAAGTCACTTGAATATATGGTTCTTCAATTGGAATTTCTTCAACAATCGGTTTAGAGGACTTGGGTTCTTCATCAATGATTTCTTCTGTTATTGGCTCCTTTTCTTGAGTATCCTCAACTTCTTTAGTAACTTCATTGACAACAGGTTCAGTGGTCTCAACTGGTTCTTCAACCACTGGTTCTTTTTCTTTGCTCATGTCAATTAAATCTCTTTGTGCCTTTCTTGCAACCATTATTATCTCAGGATGATGCCCTTCTGGTTTGTTCAGAATGTCTATCAGATCCTTCATTATAACCAGTTTCACCATTGAGCTGGCAAATATTTCAATAGTTTCATCCTCTTCTTGATTAACTGGCCCTAGACCAAGTTCTTGTCCTTTATCAGTCTCAACCTCTGGATTTGTAGGTTCAGTTTCAGTTTCGGTTATCACTGGTTTAGATATGATTGGCTGAGATTGTGTGGGTTCAGGTTCAGCTTCCACAGGTTCAGTTTGCATAGGTTCAGTTTGCATAGGCTCTTCAGGCTCAGTTACCACTGGCTCATCAGTTTGTGTATGCTCTTGATCATCAACATTTTGTTTTGCTTTCAGAGCTTCCAGTGTAGCCTTGATAGCATCATCTGCCTCCTTCCTCAATCTCTCATTCTCCTCTTCTTTTTCTTTCATTTTAATTAGTGCTTCGAGCACTTCTTGAGGAATTTCATCATCTTCTTCTTGAGCCTTTTGGTTTAATGTATCCAGATCTTCATTCATTAGTCTCATTGCTATTTTGACAGATTCCACCTTAGCAATGTCAGGATCAATCAAATTATCCTTTTCTAAGATCTCATCACCAGATTTATCTTTATGGGTTGGAATAGGTTGAAGATCTTCTTCAGATAGAGCCACCCCTTTGCCTTTAATTTTTGGTTGGGCTATTTGCTTAGGGGTCTCTTCTTCCACTTCTGTCTCTTTCTCTCCTACCTCCCTCCTCATCACCAGAATCTCCATCCTTATATTCTTGATTTATCATGTTCAGTGCATTTTATGTTCCAACTTCTTCCACATCTTCATCGGTACTGGCATACACATCTTCAATTATCTTCAAGCCCTCTGTATCTTCATAATTCTCACCCTGTTTTGGTGCATCTGAGGTCTTCTCAACCTCAGAGTGCCCCTCTAGGGTTCGAATCTTCAATAACGCTTCTTGCAGTGTAGCCTCCAATGCCCTGTTTCTTGTTTCCTGGATTGCATTCTTCTCTTTTAACAACATATTTTCAAATTCCAGGTTCAAGTTCTCATTTATAAGATCATAGATGTCTAGACTGGATGGTGGAGTTTGTTGGGTAGGCCTTTGGGCAGGTTCAGAAAAAGGTTCAGATTCAGCTGTTTCTGGAGATGGTAACTTATATGGCTCAGGGTCTGTGGGAGTGGATTGAGTCGGTTGACTGGTTGCAGCAGGTTGGTCTTGTACTGGAGAGGATGGTGGTGTTGGAATATGTTTGTCTTGAACGGGTTGGGCTGGTTTGGAAACAGGTGGTGAGGTAGTAATAGGTACAGTTAATGGTGATGTTGGTGGTGAAGGGACATGAGTGTCATGAATTGGTTCAGTATCAGATAAGGCTGGTTCAGTGGTAGCAGGTGAGGAAAAGATGTTATCATTATCATCATCAACTTCCACAGAATCATTGTTGTATACCTCAGGAGGTGGTGAATCTGGTGGAGTGATCTTGTGTATGGTATCAACAACATTTGATATGACATTTGCTATAAATACATCATCATTTATAGGCTCAGTAGCCATGTTGCTCGGACCCACAACTGGCTCATCAGTTTCATCATTAATCTCCAACTCTGCATTATCTCCTTCATGAGTAGACTAATCAATCAAGGGACATCACCAACAACAACATCTTGGGCATGATCATCATTACCCACAACCATAGCGTTATCACCATCTGCACCATTGTCCCCTCCATCATTCTGATCACTATCATCATCTGCACCATCATCATCCTCATCATCACTGTTTCTTGGGGTTCTAGGCACATCAATTGCACCTAGAGCTGGCACAAGCAGCCATGGGAGAACATCCCAATCATCATTATCTTCAAACTTGCTCTTTGCATCTTTCATTCGTTTGCATATATTAGGATCTTGTAATCTCAAAATATCCCCTGTTCTTTGAAGATCTGGTAATAATCGGTTTATCAAAATCTGCAGGAACCTTGGATACATAAGGAACCTCTGATTTACTTCCTTCTCCACATTTGACACCAATCCTTGGAAGATGAATCTTGAAATATTGAAAGGCTGTTGGTACAAAATCACCACAGTAAGAGTGCCAAGCTCTCTGCTCAATAATGTCCAAGTCCATCTCCTTGGAGATAAAGACTGGATGACAAGATGGATCAAGAAATGGTATATCAGTGGAAAACTTCCCTTTTAGAACTGTCCCTCTTTCACACCGCCTTGGTAACCCATAGTCTCTTGAAAGAATCTTAGTAGTCTTGGGACTAAGTAAGATGGTTGAGCATCAAAATTGTCATTCAAGTCCAATGCAGCTCTTATTGAGGCTTCAGTAATCTCAATATCATGATTTAGGATAGAGGCCTCAATCCTCTTCCCATTAACGTCATTGACATAAGTAGCGGATCCCCAAAAATCTGAGATATGGTTCCTATAAATTGTGGGACTTTCGGTAAGAGCTACTCTCAGGTTGGAGTTTCTTAGAAATGTGATCATCAGTTCCAATTCTCTGTTATCATCGTCAAGCTCCAACTGAGCGCACATATTGTGACTCTTCTCGAATTTTAAGGCCATCAGTTCTGCAAAATAAGAAAATATGTTAGTACACAAAGTTGCAGAACTAATATTCGAGGATAGTTTGATGATAATAGCTTCTTCAATAACCTGTTCTGTAGTAACATGCGTACCTGCAAAAACAAGTAAACAATTAGTCCGTAAGTCAATTAGAAACCCTAATTTCAAAATCGGTGTGACGATTATCAAATAACGATGTCTTACCGAAGTTGAAACAGAGCTAATGGCTGTATTCGAAGAATAATTGAGCAAGTAAAGGAGTATTCGAGTAAGCAGGGAAAGCACGAGCAAGAGGGGTTTGCGTCTAGGTTTAAGAGAAGGAAGAAGAAATATGTGAAAAAGTTTCTAAGTCCCCCTTTATAACTAACGTTTGGGTAGTACAGTACCTCCTTTTGTCTTCTAGTTCATGACAGTTGTCATTTAATTCAAATTTAATGTACCTCCCTTGCTCGAGCAAACAGCCAAAATAAAAGCTGGCTCCCACTGTACTCGAGTACATAGTACAATCCTTGCTCGACGTACTTGGAATATAATACTCTAGAGCACTAGTATACTTGAGACAGTGTACTCAAATACACTTTTGCTCGATGCCTTAGCTAAATGTCAATTGAAAAGTTTGTTTGCTCGAGCATAGGATCATGCTCGACAAGAAGTGTACTCGACAATACTTGATAAAATTTTCTTAATGTATAAGTGAGAAACACTCATTACTGAAATTTACTTGAAGATGCATCATACTCGACACACTTAGAAATCTATCATGACCACAACATATGCTCGAGATACACCCTTTTAACAATATTGTAACTCTTGCTCGACTCACTTAGATTACTACAATTCAATGTGCTCGATGTACCCTTATGCTCGAAAGCCTTAGTAGATTTAATCCTTCCTATGCCTGTACTCGAACACACAACCTAAGGGTCTAGAAGACAAGTTTGCTCGATCTACTTAACAAATTGATCCATTAAGTTCTTAAGCTAGGGCCCTCATACCTAAGTGTCTAGCACACAACTATGCTCGAATCACTTAGTGGTTTTGTCACTTCTTTGCTAAGCTCGAAACTCACAGACCATAGTGTCTAGCACACAACTATGCTCGAAACACTTAAACGTTTCCTATCGTTTAGTTCTTTGTGCTCGAAAACGTAAGTTTGACTACTTACTATGCAATCATGCTCGAAACACATAACATCAATTTTCATATCATAGCAGGTGCTCGAATAATACGATGCATGCTTGAAACTCTTAATAGCAAAATTTCATATCATCAGAATGCTCGAAGGTAACATACATGCTCGAGATACATAGATGAGTCAAACAAGTCATACAGCATACTCGAAGCATTGTTATTACACAAGCAAGCAAAGTTTCTTTGCTCGAAACACTTAAATGATTTTCAGTTCAGATTTTGAAATCAACAAATCTTATGCCACAAGGTCTGGACATGTTCACTCATGTCCTTTACTCAAATTGCAATGTTGCATAAACGATAATCATTTCATAATAGTGAGCTAACCTAAGCAATTTGTTTAAGGTGAAGCAAGAGATCAAATTTCAGTTGAATATTCTTTTTAAAACATTTTCATAGAAAGATCTCAACATGGGATCAGATTGTTTAACAGCTTTCACACCATATCATGGTAAGCCTTATTACAATTTAAGTTAGGTTGACAGTAGGTAATTGCACTTAGCATGATTACCATGACATTTGTGATATACTTAAAGTTCAATTTAAAGCATAAGTGAAGAATGGTTACATTTTGGATTTCAGGTTGTTCCTTATCTCTTCTCAAAGCTTATTTAGCTTTCCCAATCACCCCAATTTGACTTCAACCCCTGATGCCTTGGTCAAAATTTGTTTTTATGAGCAGTTTATTTAGTAACTTATATATAGATATCAGACTATAAGGTTGAACGTTGGACTTACATTCCATCCGGACTTACAAGCCTTACATTCAGGGTGTTTAGGACTTACTTGAATGCCCCACCCCTGTAGTTCCCTTAGTGCCCCTTAAGTTATAATATATTATTATTTGATATACTATGTTGAGGCAATTTTCTTTTTCTGTAAGTTTCCTCTTTCTTTTTCTTCTTGATAAGCTTTTAATTATTTATACTTTCATATCTACTCGAATATTAAATAATTTTGGTGACCAAAACACCAACAGGCTCGTGTATGATTGGATAATCACCTTTCTGCCTATCATTCGGAGAGATATTCGGAGAGATATGCAAGGAAACATACCTTGGTCTTCAAATGAGTCACCACATCAGACTTAGCAATTTTATCATGTTTGTATCACTCATGTCACTACACTCATGAAAACATACTCAAAGCAAAATGTCAATTTACTGAACAGAAATTCTTTAAGCCTACATTCCATGGGTTAGAGGTTTTAAACAATGTACTATCATTTCCCAAAGGTTGGATGCAATTTCTATCCAAAAACCTTTAAGCTTCTATAAAGGTTATAACTGAATAATCTTATCATATCTCTTATGAGATCACCAAAAACAGTGCTGCTTAGTTAAAAACATTTCACAGTTTCAAAAACCATTTCTTTTGAAAAATTCATTTTAAGGATTGATTCTGAAAACAGTGATATCAGTCAAGCAAATTTAACAAGCACACACTCAAACTATGTCAAGCACATTCATTCAGACATCATAGAACATTCAAATAAACACATTAGTCTGTCGAGCATGCTCAAAAATTCATCGAGCATACTCGAAAGTCTATCGAGCAACCTTAAATTCTATCATTTCAGTGCTTGTGCTTTCGAAGGACTTAACTGTGTGCTCTAGCAGTAGACTTGTGCTTGGAATACTTGGAAAGTCTTCCAGAACACATCTCCATGCTCGACCAGTAATAACATAACATTTGTGCTCGAATTACTTAAGAGATCTCAAGTATGGTTTGTTTGTGCTCGAAGAACATCAAACACGCCATTAAGCACAGAGTCATGCTCGAAATACTTAAAAAATGTTTTTCAAGGCAAGAAACTATGCTCGAGCAGCTGAGCTATGACATCTGTGCTTGAAAGACTTAGAAAAGTCTTACAAGTACAACTTCTTGTGCTCGAGAAGCATCAAGCACAGATTCATGCTCGAAGTACTTAAATCCACAAAAATACATCATTCAAGCACATATCAAAGTACTGAAATTTGTAATTGACAATTATAACACAGTTGTCATACAAAAACAGTCACATACATGATTCATGCAATTAGAGTGATCAGTTAAGCATAGCAAATCATCATACAAACATTCAAAGTGAGTAACAAAGATAATTAGTAAGTACCTCACTAAAGCACACATCATTAATTAAACTTAATCAACATTTATCATTCCTAGGCATTTTAACAGAAAGTGAAACCTGGTTTTATTTAAAGGTTTGGCGAACAAATCAGCCGAATTATCAGATGTCTCTACCCTTTTCATTTCTATTAAGCATTTTTCTTGACAGTCCCTAATGAAATGATGTCTAATCTCAATGTGCATAGTCTTAGAATGTTGGACTGGATTCTTAACAATGAACATAGCAGCAGTATTATCAATTAAAATAGGAGTAAGTAAGAAATTCAGACCAAAATCCAGCAGTTGATTCTGAATCCATAGAACCTATGCACAGTAGGCAGAAGCAGTAATATACTCAGCTTCAGCAGTAGAGATGGAAACTATTGTTTGCTTCTTGCATTGCCAAGACACCAGCCTGTTCCCTAGAAACTGGCATCCTCCTGAAGTTGATTTTCTACTCATGTTGCAACCATCATAGTCACTATCTGTGTAGGCCATCAAGTCAAAGGAAGGGTTCTTTGGATACCAAATCTGGTTTTCCTTTTAGATATCTGAAGATCCTCTTAACTGCTAGCATATGTGAGACTTTGCGGTTAGCTTGGAATCTAGCACAGACACACACAGCAAACATAATATCTGGCCTAGATGCTGTAAGATACATCAGTGATCAAATCTTGGCCCTATATTCATGCTGGTCCACCGGCTCCCCCATCTCATCAGGTATCATTTTCTCATGTGTGTCCATTGGTGTAGACACTATCTTGAAGTCTTGGCACTTGAACTTGTTAAGAATCTCTTGTACATACATTGATTGATTGATGAAAATTCCATCAGCTTTCTGTTGCACCTGAAGTCCAAGGAAGAAATTCATTTCCCCCATTGAGCTCATCTTGTACTTGGATTTCATCACTTGCTCAAACTCTTTGCACATTTGTTCATTTGTAGCGCCAAAGATAATGTCATCCACATACACTTGCAACAGCAGTAGATCCTTGTTCCATCTTTTGTAGAGCAGGGCGTTGTCAATAGCTCCTCTACAGAAGCCGTTGTCTAACAGACGGTTTGACAACTCATCATACCAGGCCCTTGGGATGAACTGGATCTTCAAATCCTGGAGTTTGAGTAACATAAACTTCCTTATCAATCTTTCTATTTAAGAATGCAGACTTCACATCAAGTTGATAGACTTTTATGTTCATTGATGCTGCATATGCTAGAAATATCCTGATAGCCTCTAGTCTTGCAACTGGAGCAAAAACTTCTTCAAAGTCCACTCCTTCTTCTTGTAAGCATCCTAGAGCCACCAATCTTGCTTTGTTTTTTTTATCACTATGCCTCTTTCATCTTTCTTGTTTCTGAACACCCATTTGGTTACAATAGCATACTTGCCTCTGGGCTTGTCAACTAAGTCCCATACATGTAATTCTCTGAATTAAGCTAACTCTTCCTGCATAGCTTCTACCCAGCTGTTGTCCTTTAAAGCTTGATTGATGTTCTTTGATTCAACATGGGATAGAAAACAGGCATACATGCAGATGTTTGCTTTTTCAGAAGAGCTTCTAGTTACTCTCTCATGCAAGTCTCCTATGATATTCTCTGCAGGGTGATTTCTTTCAACAGAGGTAGTCTGCACACATTGTTGTGCAGACAATTCTGTCTCAAGATTGGTCATATTGAACTCAGCAGTTTCACTTTCAATTCTTTCTTGGTTTTCACCAGCTTCTTGAAGTTGATTAATCTCGGATTATGATGCTTCATTTGACCCGATTTGTAGAGAGGCAAACAAAGACCGAAACCTGTCTTCAAATTGATTTGTCCCTTTAGGCTGAGCAGGTTGCTGACTTTGAATGGGTTCACTCTCCACATCACTTGGACCTACATTAGAAACTTCATTTGCAGCTTCTTGTCCATTTACCTCAACTTCAGCTGCTCCTTGGTTGCTTTTCTCAAAGTTAAATCCTTTTGGTTCAGGAGCAACAGATGACCATAGCTTGTCCAGATCAACTTGTTTTTATTTTCCTTTATTTTCAAAGCTGGTTCTGTACATGCTGTCATCCAAGTCAAATAGCCATTTGGGACCTTCAACATTGTTAAAGTGGTTTTCATTGAATATTATGTCTGAGGACTCAATGACCACCATGTGCTCCTTCACATAGATTTTGTAAGCCTTTGAATGAGATGAGTATCCCACAAAGAAACATTCCAGAGATTTTGACTGGATTTGTTTAGATAGTCCTTTGTATTTAACAGTGAGCATCTACATCCAAAAGGCTTTAAGAATTTCACATAAGGCTTTCATTTCAAGATAACCTCATATGGAGTCTTATTTTGAGCCTTGTTTAGTAGAACCCTGTTCTGCACATAACATGCAGTGTTGATTGCTTCTGCCCAGAAAGTGACTGGCAGATTTGCATCAGCAATCATGGTCCTTGCAGCTTCAATTAGTGTTCTGTTTCTTCTTTCTGCAACACCATTTTGCTCAGGAGTTCTAGGTGCACTATATTGTTGAAATATTCCCTTAGAAGTGCAGAATTCTTCCATTCTTGAATTCTGTCCCATTGTCACTTCTAATGACTTTCACCTTCCTTTCAAGTTGATTTTCCATTTTCAGCACATAGGTTCTGATCAATTCTAGTGTTTCATCCTTGCTGCCCATAAAGTATACCCAAGTAAACCTTGAGTAATCATCTGTGATCACTAGGAAGTATCTCTTCTTTCCAATACTTGGAAAACTTACTGGACCAAACAGATCCATGTGTTGTAGTTCCAAGACCTCATCAATGGTATTTATCACTCTGCTCTTATGTGAGGATTTATATTGTTTCCCTTTGAGACAAGTTGTGCATTTTTCTTCAAGCTTGAATTCTTTTGTGGGAAGGCTAACAACATGTTCACCTTTCACTAGCATGTTCATGTTCTTCAAGTTGACATGACACATCTTCCTATGCCACAGTTTGGTCTCATTCTCAGTGGCTTTGGAAACAAAGCATGAACCACCTCTAGATGTAGCAGTACCTCTAGATGTAGCAGTATTCATTCTCAGTTCATAGAGGTTGCCATTTCTTGGAGCCATCATCATGATCATTGCAGTTGGAATCACAAACTCAGGCTTCAGAATTAGGCAGTGTTCATCATTGAAGGCTACCTTGTACCCTTTGTCACAAACTTGAGAAATGCTGAGAGGATTTTATTGTAGTCCTTCAACATGCAGCACATTCTCAAAGGATAACTTGCCATTGGTAAGTGTTCCTCCTCCAACAATCTTCCCTCCATTTTCGTCACAACCAAAAGCAACTGGCCCTTCATACTTTCTTTCATAATTGATAAGAGCACTCTTGTCACAGGTCATGTGCCTGGAACATCCACTGTCCATGTACCATAAGTCATTACTGATCAAGGACTGTTCCTGCACATACACACAAAAAGAGAATCAGTTAAATTCTTAGTCACAAACTGCATCAGTTTGTAATTCAGTTTCAGGTGAAGATTCATCAGGAGTTGGAACTGGAAGTGGAAGTGGGTCTTCAAAGACAACTTCACATTCTTCTTCTGAGTCTGATTCTGATCCAATCTTCACAACTTGTGACATGATTATGTTTTCAATTTGCTCAATCACATAGTCTTTCTTTTCTTTCAACTCCTTCTTAGTCTTCCATTGAAACCCTCTTGGTTCAAAACCCTGCTTTAGCAAGAACTTTTCATCCCCTTTTAGAACACCAGGTCTCATCTTTGCCTTTCCTTTGTCAGTTGACCTATTGTTTTTTGCAGATTTGCTTGATACCTTTGCATCATCCTTGATTTTAAAAACTTGTTTCAGTCTCTTTTCCAAAACTGATCTCTTCTCTTCATCACTTGAACTTTTCATTTCTTCACTCAGGTATCTTTGATACATCTCCTTGTATCCTTTCATGTCAAATCCACAAACCACATCCGGAACCACAAACTCTTCTTCTTCAAACCAACAAGAGTCAGTGTGATGACCATAGGCATCACACTTCTTGCACCAAACCTAGGCATATAGCTCCACATGGCTTCAAGCAATTGCTTGTCTTTAATTCTGTCACTTGGTTTGGGAAATCAAAGCCTAGGGATGTTTTTGGACATAGAGAGTTGCTGAAGTTCATTTTGATGGTTTGTTCAGATCAGGCTCCAGATGATATTTCTCTTTAACAAACACTATTGGCTTCAACTTGGATGGGGTTGTGGAACAGCTTCCTCCTTCTTCTTTACCAAATCTTTTCATTGGTACATACTCCACATCTCCAATGTCAAATAATTCATGATTTGAGAAGACTGGATAGATAGGAGGATGAGACCGATCATAAGAAGATTTCATTGCCACTTCATTTCTTCTCTTGATTTCTGGCTGTGATCTTGCACAAATGTCAAAAACTACATGTTCTTTCCTTATCTTTCATAGTGCTTTTTCAACTTTGGGGTCATTTTTGGCAGCAAAGGAATCTTTTCACTTTTCTTGTTGCTTGATCCCTTCTTTTTCTTCTTGCCCTCAGACGATCTGGTACTGCAACAACTTCAAGTACTTTCCTCACTGGAGTATTCACTCCACTTCTTTTTCTCACCATCCTTCTTTACAACTTTCTTTACTTCTAATTTCTCATTCTGCTTCACTGCAAACTCTCCATTCTCGTCAACAATCACATCATCATACTGTTTACAAAATCAGCTTTGTCATCAAACACATTCTTGAATTGTTTCAGATATTCATTTCTGCTTTCCTTGTCTACTTTTAAAGGATAGCTATCACAGAAAGGTGGTGGCACCTTTTTGTTCTTCTCTTCCTCTGTCATTTTATCCACAAATCCCACTATATTTCCTGTAGACACAAGGTTTTTCAAGAATTTCATTTGAATCAACAAATCAGCGTTCTTCAACTTCTTTTTAGCATACAACTTTTTCAAACCCTCAATTTCAACTGTCATTTTTTATTGGGTTCTGTATGCTTGCATACAATCTTCTTCAAGCCCCTTGATTTGATTCTCATAGGTTGCTTCACTGGCTTCATACACATTTAAGAATGCTTCCTTTCTTCCACATTCAGTTTTCCATTTTCCAACTTCCTGATTGAGTTCATCAATTGTAATAAGAAGATCAGAAATTGAAATATCAGAATGTACACGTGCATTAGAAGATTCTGGCTTGTCCTGCACTTTGGCAATAAAGGCAATATTTTCTTTCTCAATCTCAGTTGCGTGGTTACTCCAATCAAACTCCCCATCCTGAAGCACCCTAGTCACTTCAACGTTCCCTTGATCCCTAACCTGATTAACATTGTTCTGATTGACTCTATTCTGATTAGTGTGAATATGTAGTTGGTTGTTCCTTTGAGGCTGAAAGGGTTGTTGTTGGGTTCTGTTTTGGTTTTGATAGGGGTTTGGTTGATGATTTGATTTCTTTGATGCTGGAAGTTCTGGTTCTGATTTTGGTAAAATTGATTTTGATTCACTTGGTTTCCAGCTTGCTTAGGCATGTTGCACTCTCTTGCAAAGTGTCCTGGTTGTTGACAGTTGTAGAAGAGTGCTTTTGATTTGTTAGAACCTATTCTCTCGTTCGGTCCATTGAAGCTTGATCTTCCAGTTCTTTTGTATAATCTCTTGCTTCTCACATCTAACATGGCTGCCTGCCATTTTATGTCCGTATCCTCCAAGTCATCAGCATCTATTTGTTCAAGATCTTCCTACACAATGCTTGTGTTATTAGGTTCTTGGCCACAAATGCATGATATGACTCGGAAAACATGGAGAACAAAGCTTGGTAGTCTGTTCCTTGAGTTGTATTGTTCTGCATAAATGTTGACTGACCACTTGCTGTTGAGGCTACATTATCTTCTATCAGCTGACCATTAAATCTTGGCTGACCACCACATGTTGAATTTGTCTTAGACGGCTCTTCAATGATAGGTTGCTGATTCTTGATTGAGAGATTTCCCATTGGAGCTACAAGAGCATTGTTCACTTGAAAACTGGCTTATCTTCTCTAATCATGTGGTTTTCGATCATCTCATGTTCTACAGCCTTGAGAAATGCAATTACATCATCCAAATTAAAGTTGGGGAAACTCACCTTTTCCTTGATGAATTTGCTGGCTGTATACCACTCACCAGACAAAGATGACAAGAGCTTCTTGTTTAGCTCAAAATCAGAAATCTGCAAGTCAGTTGTTCTTATGTCATTAACAATCACCATGAACCTTTGTAGGACTGATTTTAGTCTTTCTCCATCTTTAAACTTGAACCTGTCGAGCTATTGTTTCAGTCTATCTTTCTTGATATCTCTCAGTTCTGTATTTCCCTCAAACATATCAATAACTAAATCATACATTTCTTAAGCAGTTTTGTGATGGTTGACGGTTGTCAGTATCTCCCAAGACATACCTAACTTCAGGATAGACAGAGCCTTATCGTCCCTTTTCTTCATTTTTAGCTCAACAGTGGCGTTGTTGTTCGGAGCAGTTGAAGGAACATAGTTTCCGTCAGTGATAGAAGTCCAAAGCTCTAGGTCGTTGTAGTTTACAGCTGCTTCGAAGAGCACCTTCCAGTTGATAAAATTTTGTTGTCCAAGAAATCTGGGAATTTTGTTGGTAGAAACTTCTTGATCTTCCATTTCAGTAGATCTAGGTTTTGCAGCAGAAAACAGAGTAAAGCTTCAAGCTTTTTCACAAACCTTCAGTCCTGTGGCCTTCAGCGAGCATCTAAAGCTTTGATACCACTTGTCAGGACCCTGAGTCGGGTGAAACCTTAGGAAAGGTTGACAAGAACACAACGACTCTGTAACCCAAAGGCATATTGAATATCCCGGCGGAATCAGGATATCCAACTGATGTGTTGTAAAACACACGTATTTTTCGCACCTTTTATCTACGTATTATATTATATTTTATGTATTTTAACTTATTTTATATAGGTTTTACATAGTTTTTATTATCTTGTAGGCTAAGGGTTAAATGGAAGAAAAACCGAGCTTTTGGAGCAGTTTACGAGCCTTTTCGCATACGTTTTCAAGTAAAACTCAAAGCCCGGCCCATATGCAATATGGACAAGCCCAAGTCTTGCATTATATTATATAATAAAAAAAAAATAAAACCCTAGCTGGGCAGCCCCCATCTGCGATCAGAACAGTGGCAGCAACAAAGGGAGAAGAAAACTTTTTTCGGCTAGGGTTCTTGGGGTTTTGACGGCTAGGAAGGAAGAAGAACACAAGAACAAGCCTCGGGGACGTTTATCATCGGTTTTTACAGCCAAGAGCAGCCCCGGAACAGCCCATATCCTTTCATCTATTTCATTGTTCATACACTTTGATTTTCTTGTTCAATTGTTAATGAGTTTTGCAATTGCTTAAGAGATTGAATTGTTTATGAGTAGAATTGATTGTTGGATGATTATTATGATGATTGGTATGAGTTATATAATGTTTTTATTGAGTATTTGCTGCTGTCCAAATAATATGCGAGGCTAAACTTGTTAGTTCTACCTAGGAATGATGATAATTGTTAATGTTTGATGAGCTTGTTGGATTGTTTGATTGATAGACATATATTGTTATTGTAAAGTTTGAATTAGACATGAAATAGGTTGTGTTTAAGGGCTGGAAATTTTGGGTAATTCATTGCTTAAACCCCGTGTGTCGGTTAATTAGTTTTGTGTTGATTGATCGGTGCATTGTTTGATTCTAGACTTTGTGTTTAGGGTTTGTTTGTGGTAGGAACAACCGTAGGGTTTCGTTGCATAAATTTGAGGTTAAAGTACAGTGGTTAGACACCTTCTTAGAGACCGAGAGGTGATAAGAAGTTAGGGTTGTCTCATTGCCTTTGTATGCTAGAATAAGAATTGCGCGAGAGCGAGTTCGTTTCTTGTCAGGTTTAGGTGTTTTGAGTGATTAGTTGATCTATTTTGGTTTAAGTTGAATTGTTCCTCTATCCTTGGTTGTGTAGTATTCATTGCCATTAGGGTCGAGTGTTGGTGAGACCGAAAGGTGAGTCAACATTAGAACACGTTAACAATTGTTTCCCAATTTGGTCGTTTTAACCGATTCTGAGTAGTTAAGGCTTGTTGAGTGAGACCGAGAGGTAATCCAGTGAGCCCGAGCGATCCTTAGTCGTGTCATCTTTAGGAACCGGTGTATAGATATCATTAAATCCATTAGCTTGTTAGGCCTACAATTTAATTCAGGCTTAGGTAGACGTTTTTCTCCATCCAAAAGTAACATAGTTAGTTTGTCGTTAAGTTTTCTATTTTAGGTTACTTTTGTCAGTCATTTTAATTAGTCCAGTTAAGTAATTAAAAATAAAAAATCAATTAAATATATTTCTTAGGTAGGTCTTGTCTAGGGTTATTGATAGTTAGCATCCTTACATGTCCACGTGTTTGATACTCGGACTTCCTAGGTCTATACTCTTCTTTTAGACATATCCGACGCACATCACCAAGAAGTGGGACCGAAGGTGTGAAATAACAATCACGAAACAATAAATGATAATTGATAAGAACTCAATCAAAGACCAAGATTAACTGCATTTAATATGTCATTTAATACAACAGTGAAAGGATTGTCTGGGGTTTCGTGTATGACGGCGGCGGCGGCTGTACGAGGAAACAAATAGAATATTCTTTTGGAATGTTTCTTGTATTGTGTGCGTCATTATCCGTGCCCTAAATGGAAACCTAGGACCCTATTTATAGACCCTGACATTCCTTCTAGAAGTTCCTAATCATTACATAATGAAATACAAAAACAAATACAAGTGTTGAATCCTCGAGCAAGGTAATAATCTTGCTCGAGTAGACTCACTATGCTAGGTGTGCTCGATGAATGTCCTCGAACATACTTTACTTAGAATATCTTCAGTGAAGATATTCTCCTCCAGCAGGCTTCATTCCTCTTGACCAATCCTTGCTTTGCTTAGACTAGTCCATCGAGCAAGCTCATTCTTCTTGATGTCTTCAGTCTTGCCCAGACTTATTGAGCAATCTTTAGCATGCTCAGATGTAAATCTTGCTCGGGGAACTGAACTGTGCTCGAAGTCCTTGCTTTGATCACATGACATCTTCTTATTGCATCCATGCTTTTCCCCATGTGCTCGACCGTCCAGTGCTCGTAACACTTGGTTAAAACTTGTATGATTAAGCTGTTTGCTCAATTGGCAATCCATCCTCGATAGAAGAATACTCTTGCTCGTTGAAGTGTAGCTTGCTCGAAGCCTTAATACTTAGAAGAATTAACCATTTAAGGTTCTAAAGACCTTGCTCGAAGTAGTAAAACCATGCTCGATCGTCTAGGCTTACTCGAAGTTCATACTTAGCCGTTTTATGAGGAGGTTGAGAAGATTCCAATCTTCCTTATAGAAAATCCGACCTGACAATATAACATTTTAATCCAAGGTGTGACAATTCATATTCACACAAAATTCTCTTCGAATTATTACGAAGGTAACCTTTAATCACAACTTTCTCAAAGTTTATAATATTAACATTTTATTTCTTTAAACAAACCGTATTACTCATAAGCTAGCTGAGAATATGACGCATGTATGACTATTAAATCAATAACCCGACACATACCATACTCAAAATATTTGCCCCCAACATTTAACCAGAGCTCCTGGTCGGCAGATAGGGGGTCACCCCGATAGATCTATCATTATTTCTGTGCCTAGACCAAGGTTAACGGTTATAACGACTGGGCGGTTGTTTCCTCACCTTCGCGTTCATACTGTATATAGGCAGTTGTTCCCTTACCTAAGTATTTCACGCCAATCTAATTTAACTCATCCCATTTAATACATTTGTAAAAATAAAATGCAATCCATGAAACGTGCTCGTCCCCCAAAACATTTATAATTAATTAAAACATTTAAAAAGTGGGGATTGTGAGAAACTCACCTTTGTCTCAGCACAATTAACACATACGAGATGATACACAACCAGTTGATGCAAGATCATAGTAACAGTCATCCAATGATAACTGGATTCCTATGGTTAATACAAAATATATTAACACATAACACATATACAAGTAGGAACGTATCCTAACTTAACTCGTTTATCCTCACGTGCCTTTTATTATAATTGTAGTGATTAAATTACGAAGTTCTATCGTTTTAGAAAATCCTAACCGAATCAGATGTTATTTAATAAAAAGTATATATATATATATATGTATATATATATATATATGTATATATATATATATATATATATATATATATATATTTATTGTAACATTATAATAACCTTTTATTTACCGGTTATATGAATAATTAGATAAATCATCTTATTGTGAGAAATGTAAGAAGTCATTCCAACCAATCACAAGTTTTCTTTTAGTTTTCTTATTTATTTAATATTGAGGGCATATTAGTCAAATGGTTTAGTGTTATATTTAGAAACTCATACTAACCAACTGATAGTTACAAATCAGGTTTTTTTAATGGATCTTTATATTAAAAGTAATTCTTAAGCAAAATTCTTTTTAATTATATCTTCGATGGCTTTCATTTTTATTTTTTCTTATGCATCACTCATATCATAGAAAATACATAATTTCCTATCCAGAAACAATATACGCAATTCACAATTTGTAACAAATATTGGGTACTAAAAAGTCACATATAATTTAACGAAATAAAGACAAAATTACATATATTCAGTTAATTGATTTCACTAGCAAATTTTATGTTTATCTAGTCTTCTTCGTTAATGCTATTTTGCATATATCATTATTCAAAATAAAAATAGGTGGTATAAATAGAAATATTTCGTGTTGAATTAATTTAAAGAATTACACCGAAGGTTTCATTGTTGTAATTTTATTACTTCAAAGAAACACTAAATAACAAAATAAAATATAATAAATAAACAAGTCTAATCTTACTACAAGGGTAAACACTTTAACCACTTCTTCAACACTTTCTCCAAATTGTGATTTAGGATTCTCTGACAACATGTAATGTTGGTAATCTCAGTCATGCTAAGTCATATCTGATTCTTTAGTTGTTATGTCTTAAATGAGCATCCCTTTTTATTCGGTAGCATTTTGAATGTTAATATAATGTCATTATGTTTCTTCAATAACACAAACCAAAGTTTTAAAAAGCATTAAACATGTCACTTTACTAAAAATATTATTACCAAACACTATAAACTCATATATACAACACCACCTACCATCCCCAAACCGACGGTCAATCTGAACGAACCATTCAAACCTTAGAAGATTTGTTTCGCGCTTGTGTGCTAGACTTCGGTGGAAACTGGGATCAGCATCTTCCACTAGTCAAATTTTCGTACAACAATAGCTATCACAGTAGCATTCAAGCGGCACCGAATGAAGCGCTGTACGGACGGAAATGTAGATCACCCTTGTGTTGGACTGAGGTTGGAGATACTCAGATTACACGATCTAACTTGATTCAAGAAACCACCGAAAAAATCCATAAAATCACAAACAAATTGAAAGTTGCCCGAGATCGACAGAAAAGCTATGCTGATGTTCGTAGAAAGCCGTTATCCTTTGAAATAGGCGACAGAGTTTTTCTGAAAGTATCCCCGTGGAAAGGCGTCATTCGATTCGGAAAAACCGGTAAACTAGCCCCGCGATACATTGGGCCATATGAAGTCATTTCTAAGATAGGTCCGGTTGCTTACCGACTGAAACTTCCTGTGGAGTTGAGTTCTATTCACGATGTCTTTCATGTTTCGAACCTGAAAAAGTGTCTTACTGACGGAACCGAAATCTTGCCATTAAGAGACTTAAACATAAACGAAAAACTGAATTTCGTTGAAGAACCGGTGGAAATATTAGAGGGAAAAATAAAACAATTAAGACACAACAAAATCTCTCCAATAAAATTTCGGTGGAATTCATAAAGGGGACTGGAATTCACGTGGGAGTGGAAATCCGAATTCAAAAAGAAATACCTGTCCCTGTTTCCAAACAAAGAAAAATTTTAATAATCAAATTTCGGGGACGAAATTTTCTAACGGGGGAGAATGTGACATTTGAGCCAAAACAAGGTACACCTCAGTACGTAATTACCGATTAAGCAAATAAACGCCTTTTGCGTAACAAACGAATGATCAACCGAACGGGTCGGGTTATGACCCAGAAATCTCGGGGGGGCCATTTATAAGTGATATACGATCTATACAAGCTAAAATATTAGAAATATGGTCTTAGTTTGATAGCAAACAAGTTAAACGAAAACATGCTCGTTTAACCACCCGCTATAGATTTAAACGCGAAAGATAGTTACAAACTAAGCATTGTATCATCCGTTAAGCCGAAAAAGACTTACCAAACACTTATTTGAAATGTTTTAAGCGATCCGTGAAAATATTTTTGATTTTTACAAACGTATAGTATGTTTTTATAATTTTACACAAAACTAGCCGAAAAACACTTGTTTTCGCGTTGTTTAACGCACCCGATAAGTTTTTCGCGCCAAAAACCAAACTCGAACTAAATTTGGACCGGGCTTTTCGTGTTTGGGCTTGAGAAATCAGAAACTTGGGCCAAAATGGGCCCAAAGTGGGCCCATGATGGTCCGATCACAGCAGCAGCCCCCCCCCCCTTTTATTCTTTCACATTTAAACTAGATACAAGATATTTTCAACATTATTTCTTGAAAATTCTGGGCATAAACTTCTTCTCCAGCCAAAAACTCAAGAAACCCTAAGGTAAACAACTTAAATAAGCTACTTTTATACTTGTTTAAACTTGTTTAATACCATAAAAACATGTCGTGGTTACTAAAAATCATTCCTAACTGTGTAAAAATCCTAAAAATGGTCCATAAACATGTTTTGATCATACATATGGTAAGGAACCTGTTTTTATAGTTTTTTTTTGCCATAAACACGGATTAAAGGGTTGAAACGACGTTTTTACGGTTCAAAAGTTCGTTTTTGTACACTAGCCGAAACCCTAACTTAAGGGCTGTTATGTTGATGAAATATTGCTTGGTTTGTGATATAGGACTTGTACCTAGCTTTCTTAGAAACACAAGAACCTGAAAACTTGATTAAAAAGTCAGAAACGAGCCAAACCCGCTAAGGTAATGCCGAAACACTCGCTTACGGGCTATTTAGGTTAAGGTTGTGATTTGCATATTGTTAAGACTTGAAATTTTCAGGGACATCAGGACCATGTCAATGAGTCCCTGTTCAAATTTGGTAATTTTTTTGACCATCCGAGAATATTTGGCGAATTTATTACCGAATTGGGATGTTTATTTGGGAAAAATAGCTAAAATACTTCAAAAACTATGAAATTTTTCTGGGAACTCATATTTGATGTATTTTGATCACATATTAATTTTGGGATCATTTGGAGAAGTTTAAAGGTGTTTTGTTTATTTGCGTTCGTGTGAATTTTTACAGCCGAATTTGGGCCAAAAGGAATATTGCACGAGCTTTTGACATTCTGGAATTGATACAGGTTGTTTTGGGACATGATTTTAGTATTCAAGAATTTTTGTAGAATTTTTGGAAATTTTTTGGGGTAAACGGACGATTTTTAGGCGAAATATAGCTGATAAAATAAATTTTTATAAATTAATAAATCAGTAAATAAATTCCAGAAATATTTTTATAAAAATCTACATATTTTAATTGATAAGTGGTTAAATTTTCATAATTTAATGATTAACGGTTAATTAATTATGCTAATATGAATATTAAACAAATTCAGTTTTTATAAAACCGGCAAGTTGCCGACTAGTGAATCTGCGGGAATAACAAAACACCAAGAGTGATCAAAAATCATATTTTTGGGCTAATAATGTAAAAATGAACTTTTCTATGAGAAACCTGGACAATCCGGGTGGATTGTGCGCGTTTCTTCTCAAATCAAACTGTATAAACGGGAAACGGGCCCCGTGGCTAATCTGGGACCCCAGTATGTGATCTTTCTTTATAACTTTATCATTTTATTAACCGATACATTTACCCAAGCTTATTTTCCCATAACTGTTTTCTGAACGCGTAAACGAACAACTTGGCCCAGCTGGGAAAACGGGAATCTGAGCCAAGTTCAGTTTTAAGTATTAGACGTTGAACAACATCACAACCTAAGCCTATTGCCACTTTCTGGGCGTTCCAGCTACACCCATATTAGTTATACAGCCCAGTTTAGTATTGAGATTATAATAATGTTAAAATATTAATATTATTATAATATTGATTATAGGAACTACTGATAGCGAACTGAACAAACCGCGAGTTGATACAGTACTGAATATCTACTAAACCGTGAGTTTCATGACCCCACTTTTAAACTGTTTTACGAACTTTTGGGGTGAAAAGCATGTTTGATTATATCTATATACTTATCTGAAAGATGTGATGATGTGAATTATCTAAGTGCTAACACACGAAAGTCCCCACGATCACAGTGATTAACTTCGAGCCGGTGGCTTGTGAATAGTACTATTGGTTTGAAAAACCCAAACGGAGCCGGCACGGTTTGCCGAGACACCAAAACCGTTTGCACCTGACATTAATTATACAAACACGCTATGTAGTGTTAGACATAGCTACCGGGGCATGTTGTGGGCGGAAAAGGGCCACAGTGGTTGATTGAGCGTGGGAAATGGAGGCACCAGCACGAAGAGTCCAGGCTTCACTGTAGCTTAGCATAATTACATCACATACATCATTTACATACATACATACTTATCTCATGATTACAAGTGCTGACTTGTGAATACTCATTACTGTTTTCTTGAAACTCGTGAAACTCACCAACTCTAGTAGTTGACCGTTTTAAACTACTTTTCAGGTGTACCTAAATCGGAATGATTGGGTGATCTGTCACGTGCCTGAAGTGTGTGGTTGATGCTATGTGAATAGAAGCAAGGGTGTTAGTAGTAAGAATGTATAGTTACGAACTAGTTTTGTTTGTATCGCCTAGACTGTAAAACAATGATAGAACGAAAGAAATGTAATATATTGTAAATTAGTTTGTAATGTTTCTTTATAAACAATGTGTTGATATCAGAGGTGTGTTACATTCCCGTTTTACGCTTCCGCATTGTGCTAGTCGGGGTGTGACAGTAACAATCAATTTGAAGACAGATTTCAGTCTTTGTTTGACTCCCTGCAAATTGGGTCAAATGAAGCATCATCAACAGAAATTAATCAAATTCATGAAGATGATGAAACTCAAGAGAGAAATAAAAGTGAAACTGCAGAGGTAAATTTGACCAATCTAGGGACAGAAGTGTCTACACAACAATGTGTGCAGACTACCTCTGTTGAAAGAAATCACCCTGCAGAGAGTATCATAGGAGACTTTCATGAAAGAGTGACAAGAAGTTCTTCTGAAAAAGCAAACATCTGCCTGTATACTTGCTTTCTATCCCAAGTTGAACCAAAGAACATTAATCAAGCTTTAAAGGACAACAGCTGGGTAGAAGCTATGCAGGAAGAGTTGGCTCAATTCAGAAACTTACATGTATGGGACTTAGTTGACAAGCCCAGAGGAAAGTATGCTATTGGAACAAAATGGGTGTTCAGGAACAAGAAAGATGAAAGGGGCATAGTGATCAAGAACAAGGCAATATTGGTGGCTCTAGAAAGCTTACAAGAAGAAGGAGTGGACTTTGAAGAAGTTTTTGCTACAGTTGCAAGACTAAAGGCTATCAGGATCTTTTTGGCATATGCACATCAATGAATATTAAAGTCTACCAACTTGATGTGAAGTCTGCATTTTTAAATGGAAAGATAGATGAAGAAGTTTATGTCACTCAACCTCCAGGATTTGAAGATCCAGCTCATCCCAACAAGGTTTATAAACTCAACAAAGCATTGTATGGACTGCATCAAGCACCAAGGGCATGGTATGATGAGTTGTCTAACCATCTGTTGGACAATGGCTTCTATAGAGGAGCTATTGCAATACCTTGTTCTACAAAAGATGGAACAAGGATCTGCTGCTGTTGCAAGTGTATGTGGATAACATTATCTTTGGCTATACAAATGAACAAATGTGCAAGGAGTTGAGCAAGTGATGAAATCCAAGTACAAGATGAGCTCAATGGGGGAAATGAATTTCTTCCTTGGACTTCAGGTGCAACAGAAAGCTGATGGAATTTCATTAATCAATCAAAGTATGTACAAGAGATTCTAAACAAGTTCAAGTGCCAAGACTTCAAGACAGTGTCTAAACCAATGGACACACATGAGAAAATGGTACCTGATGAGAAGGGGGAGCGGTGGACCAGCATGAATATAGGGCCAAGATAGGATCACTGATGTATCTTACAACATGAAGGCATATATTATGTTTGCTGTATGTGTCTGTGCTAGATTCCAAGCTAACCCGGCCTCACATATGCTAGCAGTTAAAAGGATCTTCAGATATCTAAAAGGAAAACCAGATTTGGGGATTTGGTATCCAAAGAACCCTTCATTTGACTTGATGCCTACACAAATATTGACTATGATGGTTGCGACATGAGTAGAAAATCAACCTCTGGAGGATGCCAGTTTCTAGGAACAGGCTGGTGTCTTGTCAATGCAAGAAGCAAACTACAGTGCCCATTTCTACTGCTGAAGCTGAGTACATTGCTGCTTCTGCCTGCTGTGCACATGTTCTATGGATTCAGAATCAACTGCTAGATTATGTCTGAATTCTTACTTACCCCTATTTTAATTGATAACACTACTTCTATGTTCATTGTTAAGAATCCAGTCCAACATTCTAAGACTAAGCACATTGAAATTAGACATCATTTCATTAGGGACTGTCAGGAAAAGGGCTTAATAGAAATGAAAAGGGTAGATACATCTGATAATTTGGCTGATTTATTCACCAAACCTTTAGATAAAACCAGGTTTCATTTTCTACTAAATGCTTTGGAATGATAAACGCTGATGAAGTTTGATTTAGGATGTGTGTTTATGTGAGGTTCTTACTGATTATCCTTGTTACTCACTTTGAATGTTTGCATGATGATTTGCTTTGCTTACCTGATTATTCTAATTGCATGAATCATGTATGTAACTGTCTGTGTGTGGAAATTTTGTCCAAACTGTTAATTGTAGCTTTTGGTACTTTGATCTGTGCTTATGTGACGTATTTCTGTGATTCTAAGTACTTCAAGCATGAATCTGTGCTTGATATTGTGATTGTTGCTCCTCGAGCACAAGCAAAGGTACTTGTCAGACTATTCTAAGTCTTTCGAGCACAGATGTCATAGCTCAGATGCTCGAGCATAGATTCTAGTCTTGAAAAACTTTCCAATTTTTTTTGGCATGGCTCTGTGCGTAATGGTGTGTTTAGTGTTCGTCGAGCATAAACAAACCATACTTGAGATTTCTCAAGTAATTCGAGCACAAATGTTACGTTACTACTGGTCGAGCCCATGTGCTCTGGAAAACTTTGAAGTATTCCAAGCACAAGTCTACTGATCGAGCATGGAGCTAAGTCTTTCGAGCACAACCGCTGAAATGATTAATTTTGAAATTACTCGGTAGACTTTCGAGTATGCTCGATGAATGTCTGAGCATGCTCGATAGACTTAGATGTTGATTTATCTCTTCTATGCTATCTGAATGAATGTGTTTGACATTGGTTAAGTGTGTGCTTGTTAAATACTCTTAATTGACATCACTGTTTTCAAAATCAATCCTTGAAATGAATTTTCAGAAGAAATGATTTTTGAAATTTAAAAAAAAAATGTAACTAAGCAACATTGTTTTTGGCGATCTCAAAAGAGATATGATAAGATTATCCAGTTATAAGCTTTAAAGAAGCTTAAAAGTTTTTTGATAGAAATAATATCCAACCTTTGGGAAGTGATAGAAAACTGTTAAGAATAACTGACCCATGGATTATAAGTTTAAAAGGCTTTGAGTACAGTCATTGGCATTGTATGGTAGCTTTCTATAATATGTAGTTGTCATATGTGATATAAATCTAAATCTGCTAAGTCTGATGTGGTGAACCATTAGAAGATAAGGTATGTTCTCTAGAATATCTCTTCGAATGATAGGAAGAAAGGTTATTATCCAATCATACACGAGCCTGTTGGTGTCTCTGGTATAACAAAATATTTACAAAATATTTGAGCAGATATAAACTATTGCTATATAGCAAATTTATCAAAAGAAAAGAAAAAGAAAGTTATTGAAAAATATAAAAAGCTCAATAATAGTATAAAGAAATAAGTTGTTTGATATAATGACTTAAGGGGCACTAAGGGAACTACAGGGGTGGGCATCCAAATAAGTCCTAAACATTCTGAATGTAAGGCATGTAAGTCCAACGTTCAACCTTATAGTCTGTTATCTAAACAATTATATATATATATATATATATATATATATATATATATATATATATATATAAAGTGCTCACTATATGAAAAGCAATTTAGACCAAGGCATCAGGGGGTCGAAGTCAATTCGGGGTGATTTGGAGAAAGCTAAATAAGCTTTGAGAAGAGATTAGAAGCAACCAGAAAATATAGTGATAACCATTCCTAACTTATAGCCTAATTGAATCCTAAATATATCACAGAAAGCAATGACCATTATGCTAAGTGTACCTGCTGTCAACCTGACTCAAGTCATAATAACACTGATCATGAAGTGGTGTGATCTTGCCTTAAATAGTCTGATCCCATGTTGAGATCTTTCTATGAAATTGTTTTCAAGAGAATATTTCACTGGAATTTGATCTCTTATTTCACCTTAAACAAATTGCTTAATTCAGCTAACTGTTCTGAAATGATTATCCTTTATGAAAATTGCAATTTGAGCAGAGAACATGAGTGATCATGTTCGAAATTTGTGACATAACAGTTGTGGTTACAAAAACTGCACTAAAAAATCAATTAAGTGTTTCGAGCAAAGAATGTGCTAGATGTTTAGGTATGAGGGTTCGAGCTTAAGGAACTTAGTGAGTCAATTTGTTAAGTAGTTCGAGCAATCTTGTAGATGGACCCTTAGGTTATGTGTTCGAGTACAGGCATAGGAAGGATTCAATCTGCTAAGGCTTTCGAGCATAAGGGTACATCAAGCACATTGAGATGTAATAATCTATGTGAGTCGAGCACAGGTTATAACACTTCTAAGAGTGCATCTAGAGCGTAGGTTATTGTCATTATAGATTTCTAAGTGTCTCGAGCATGATGCATAGTCGAGTAGGGTTAGATTGCAGGTGTGACTCAGGCGTACATATTTTGAGTAAAATTTGACAAGTACTTACGAGAACACTACTCCTCGAGTAAGACTCAATACTCGAGCAAGTAATAATCATTAAAACATTTAGCTAAGGCATCGAGCACAAGTCTATTTGAGCACAGTGTCTCGAGTATACTAGTGCTCAAGAGCATTATATTCCAATTACATCGAGCAAGGGTTGTACTATGTACTCGAGTATAGTGGGAGACAGCTGTTCATTTGGCTGTATGCTCGAGCAAGGGGGTATATTAAATTTGAATTAAATGACAACTGTCGTGCACTAGACGACAAAAGGAGGTACTGTACCACCCAAACATTATGTATAAAAGGGAGACTTAGAAACTTTTTCACATATTTCTTCTTCTTTCTCTTAAACCTAAACGCAAACCCCTCTTGCTCGTGCTTTTCCCTGCTTGCTCGCATACTCTTTTACTTACTCGATTATACTTCGAATATAGCCATTAGCTCTGTTTCGACTTCAGTAAGACCTCATTGTTCGTTAATCGTCACACCGATTTTGAAATTAGGGTTTCTAATTGATCTACGGACTAATTGTTTACTTGTTTTTGTAGGTACGCATATTACTACGGAACAGGTTATTGGAGAAGCTATTATCATCTACCTATCCTCGATTATTAGTTTTGCAACTGTGTGTACTGACATATTTTTCTTGTTTTGCAGAACTGATGGCCTTAAAATTCGAGAAGAGGCACAATATGTGCGCTCAGTTAGAGCTTGATGATGACAACAGGGAGTTGGAACACATGATCGCCTTTCTAAGAAACTCCAACTTGAGTGTAGCTCTTACAGAGAACCCCACCATTTATAGGAACCATATCTCAGATTTTTGGGGGTCAGCTACGTATGTGAATGATGTGAATGGGAAGAGGATTGAGGCCTCTATCCTAAATCATGACATTGAGATTACACAAGCCTCAATAAGAGCTGCATTGAACTTACATGACAACTTTGATGCTCAACCATCCTATTCAGTCCCCAGATTATTGAGAGTCTTCCAAGAGACTATGGGTTATCAAGGGGGTGCGAAGGAGGGACAGTTCCAAAAGGGGAGTTTTCCACTAATATACCGTTTCCTGATCCACCATGTCATCCAGTCTTTGTCTTCGAGGAGAGGAACTTGGACACTTCTAAGTTGGGAATTGGGGCACTCTTACTGTAGCGATCTTATACCGGCAACCCTTCAATGTATCAAGATTTATCTTCCAAGGATTAGTGTCAAATGCAGAGAAGGAAGTAAATCAGAGGTTCCTTATGTATCCAAGGTTCCTGCAGATCTTAATAAACCGATTGTTGCCAGATCTTCAAAGAACAGGGGAGCTTTTGAGATTACAAGATCCTAATGTCTGCAAAAGAATGAAAGATGCAAAAATGCAAGTTTGAAGACAATGATGACTGAGGTGTTCACCCATGGTTGCTTGTGCCGGCTCTAGGTGCTATTGATGTCCCTAGAACTCCCGGTAACAGTGATGATGAAGCAGATGATGATGTGAATGATGATATTGGAGATAATGATCAGAATGATGGAGGGGACAATGGTCCAAATGGCGATAATGCTGTAGTTGTGGGTAATAATGATAACACTCAAGAGGCTGTTGGTAAATGTGCCTATGATTGAACAATCTACTCAGGAAAGAGATGTTGCAGAATTGGAGGTAAATGAAGAAACTAATGAACCAGTTGAGGGTGGAGCTATAGAGGCTATGGATGATGATGTATTTGTAGCAAATGTCGTATCAAATGTTGCTGATACCATCAGTAAGATAACTCCACCAGACTCACCACCACCTGAGGTTTACAATGATGACACAGACTCCATTGAACTTAATGATGTCAACGACAACGTTCCTTCCTCACCTGCTACAACTGAACCTGTCTTATATGTTACTGAACCAATCAATGACACTCATGTCCCTTCACCACCAACATCACCACTTACTGTACCTATCATCATGATGTGCGTCGGATAACCATATAATAATGACCCTCACAACTAAGCTTTAAATATAAAACAAAAATCCAACCACACACAACCGGCAAGTGTACCGATCGCAAGTAGTATAGATCTAGGAAGTCCGAGTATCGAACACGCGGACACGTAAGACGCTAACGATTACAAACCCTAGACAATACCTACCTTATAATAATATTTAATTGATTTTTGATTTTTATTTACTTAACTGAACTAACCTAACTGGGTGACAAAACTTACCAAAAATAGAAAACTTAACGGGGAACTAACTATGTTAACTTAGGATGGAGAAAAACGTCTACCTAGGTCTGAATCAAACTGTAGGCCTAACAAGCTAATGGATTGGATGACTTCAAGACACCGGTCCCCTAAAGATGACACGGCTAAGGATAGCTCGGGCTTACTGGATCACCTGTTGGTCTCACTCAACAAGCCTAAACTACTCAAAATCGGCTAAAACGACCAAACCGGGGAAACAATTGTTAACGTATTCTATGTTGACTCACCTCTCGGTCTCACCAACACTCGACCCTAATGGCAATGAATATTACACAACCAAGGATAGAGAAAAATTCAACTTAAACCAAAATAGATCAACTAATCGCTCAAAACACCTAAACCTGACAAGAAATGAACTCGCTCTCGCGCAATCCTTATTCTAGCATGCAAAGGCAATGAGACAACCCTAACTTCTTATTACCTCTCGGTCTCAAAGAAGGTGTCTAACCACTGTACTTTAACCAAATAATCATGCAACAAAACCCCGGTGGTACCTACCACAAACAAACCCTAAACACAAAGTCTAGAATCAAACAATGCACCGATCAATCAATACAAAACTAATCAACCGACACAAGAGATTTATGCAATGAATTACCAAAATTTCCAGCCCTTAAACACAACCTATTTCATGTGTAAATCAAACTTTACAATAACAATTAAAGTCTATTAATCAAACAATCCAATAAACTCATCAAAACCTAACAATAATCATCAATCCTAGGTAGAACTAACAAGTTTAGCCTCTCATATTATTTGGACAGCAGCAAACACTTAATAAAATAGTCAAAAAACTCATCCCAATCATCTTAATAATCATTCAATGATCAACAAATATCAATAATAGATCGGCCGCATAGGGTTTTTGGCTTTCCTTGGGTTTTTTTGTTGCTCTAATCTTGTTCCAATCCTTGGTTCTGATTGCTTAGTAGGTTTGTTATTGATCACGGCTATTGTTATAGTTTAGTTAGATCGATAACACCCTATTAATTGATTAAGGATCTTGTGGTTTTCAAGGTTAGGGTTGTTTCTTGTTTCTTGATCTTGTTCGTTCTTGGGGTTGTTAGATCTTGGATCTTTGGGCAGATTTGGATTAAGGTTCCATTCTCCTCTTGGTTCCTTGGATTCGGCTGGCTTGGGTTTCTTGGATTCGGCTGGATTAAGGTTCTTGTTATTGGTTCTTGATCTTGTTCTTGGTTTCTTCGTTCTTGGCTGTTACGTGAGATCTTGTTCTTGGCTGAATCTTGCTCTTGATCTTGATCTTGATCTTGTTATTGGCGGACCTTGTTCTTGATCTTGATCTTGATCTTGGTTTGGCCGAATCTTGTTTTTGATCTTGTTCTTGGCTGATTTGGTTTATTGTGAGTGAGATATTGTTCTTGATTTGGTTTGATCTTGGCTGATTCGTGTTTCCTTATTTATTGATCTTGATCTTGATATTGATTTTGGGGTATCTTGGCTGGATTTTTATTGGGGTTGCATGGAGAATAAGGGTGGCATTGGTTCTGTTGATCAGGTTATACATGGGTTTCCAGCGAATCGGGTAACGAACATTGATGGGGCTCCCCCTCGTAGGGGGGTTCTGAAAACTGGTTCTTCGGGAAACCCTAATGTTACGGGTTCTTTTGGTTCGTTTGCTGCAAACACTACATTCACTGCTCCGTTAAATGACGTTATCCATAATGTTGGTGGTTGTTCAGCCGTGGGGAACAAAGATAGTGGTTGCTTGAGCGATAACAAGGGTATTGGATCAGGTTCGCTAAAGAGTCAACAAGATAAGGGTTGTTCAGCTTTTGTTCCGAACGAAAATAAGGTGGTTGGAGCTGAATCGTCTAATATTCAGAGGGATGTAGGGAAGGAAAAACATATGGAAAATTCAAAGCCTTCCTACATGAGTGTTGTTCAACTTGAAAACAAAACATCGAAGGCAACTTTAAGAAAAGTAAATGTTGAATCAACGATGGATGGAGTTGATGTGGTTATACCGGTTGATTCTGTCAAGAAAGTTAAAGAGAGGTTTAATAATACTTTGTTTGGCTATTTTTTGGGTAATAGACTCCCTTTTCCGGTTGTTGAGGATTTTGCTAAGAAAAATTGGAACAAATATGGGCTTACGAGACTAATGATGAATGCGAAAGGGTTTTTCTTTTTCAAGTTCCATACGGAAGCTGGGATGATGAAGTTGATTGAGGATGGTCCTTGGATGATTAGGAATGTTCCCATTATTCTCCAAATTTGGACTATGGAGTCAGATTTGGAGAAGGAGGATGTACGGTCTGTTCCGGTTTGGGTCAAATTACAAAACATTCCCCTGGGTGCCTTTACTGAGGAGGGTCTAAGTATGCTCGCGTCAAGAATTGGGGATCCGATAAGTATGGACTCTTATACTGCTAATATGTGTAAGGAATCGTGGGGAAGAAGTAGTTTTGCTAGAGTACAGGTTGAGCTCCATGCAAATCAGGAGATTAAAAGGAAGCTTGTTGTTGCTGTTCCGGATACGTGGGGGGAGACAAATAAGATCTCGGAGATTAAAGTTGAATATGATTGGGAGCCCCCCAGATGTTCTTTATGTGAGGTGTTTGGCCATTCGAACGCCCAGTGCCCGAAACAAGTTCACGATAGAAAGTTAAATGACGAACAAACGAAAGTCACTAATGATGATGGTTTCCAGAGGGTGAAGGGAAAGAAAAAAGTTAATACGCAAATCAAGAAACATAATCTTGTCTACCGACCGGTGGTTAAACCTGCTGTGCCACAAACTAGAAATAAACCATCCGCTCAAGAACAAGACAATAATTATCCTGTGGGTAAACCTACAACTTCCATGGCTAAGGGGGTCCAGTTAAAGGAAAATCATACTGTCCAAACCAGTAACAGGTTTGGTAAGTTGGCGGACGAGTCGGAAAGTGATGAAGATGATGATGATGTGGAGGAGTTGGTTACGGATGTGGCTAAAGCTATGAAAGCGGATATTTTTTCTGAGGGTGCAAGCACACCCGGTGAATTGGGTGTTTAATGGGTACCATCGCCACTTGGAATATAAGATGGTTGAACCGCCCTCTTAAACAAAAAGAGGTTCGTAAGGTAATACAAGATAATAATATTCAGGTTTGCGCTATTCTTGAGTCTCACGTCAAATTAAACGCGGTTTTTGATGTTTGTAAGAAGATCTGTAATAATTGGGATTGGACCAGCAATGGTAGTGTTTGTGATAAAGGTACTCGGATTATTGTGGGGTGGAATACGGATTTGGTTGATCTTATGGTTATTGATTATTCGAATCAGGTTCTTCACGTTCAGTTAAAGTTTAAGCTTGATTGCAAGGTGATGTATGGTTCTTTCGTGTATGCTGAGAATTGTTATTTGAAAAGAAGGGAGTTATGGCGTAATCTTCTTGTTCATAAACAACTCACTCGTGATAAACCTTGGGCTTTACTTGGTGATTTTAATTGTGCTCTTAGTTTGGAAGACAGCTTGCATGGTTCTTCCAAAATTTCTACTGGAATGATTGATTTTCGTGATTGTGTTAACAACATTGAAGTTGAGGATATAAAGGGGGTCGGACTCAAATACACTTGGAGCAATAAACCGAAAACGGGTATGGGCCATTTTAAAAAGCTTGATAGGGTGATGGGAAACTCTAAATTCTTGGAGATTTTTAATGATTCTTCGGCGGTGTTCCTTCCGTACCGGATTTCAGACCACTCTCCATGTCTATTGAAATTCCCCTCTCTTATTAAAGGTAAGCCTAAACCGTTTAAATTCCCTAATTTCTTGATTGAAAAACCGGGTTATCATGATATTATTGCTAAAGGCTGGAATATTGAGGTGAACGGGTATCACATGTTTCGCGTGGTAAAGAAACTCCAGAACTTAAAACACCCTATTCGTTCTTTGCTGTACCGGCAAGGCAATCTCCATAAGAAAGTTACTGACCTAAGAACCCGTCTGGATGCTTGTCAAACCCGCCTTGACACTGACCCTACTAATTTGGAGTTGATTCGGGAACAGAGTAATTATCTTAAGGCTTATCATGAGGCGGCTAAGGATGAGGAAGAATTCCTTAAACAAAAGGCTAAAGTTGATTGGTTAAAGCTTGGTGACTCTAATACTGCATACTTTCACAATTCTTTGAAAATGCGAAACCATAGGGGTCGCATTGATATTATAAGTGATGCTCAGGGCCGTTTATTTGAGGGGTTGGATGTTCCTTCGGTGTTTGTTAATCATTTTACGAACATCTTTGGCTCTGATTTGAAACCATTGAGGAAACTGGATAATCAGATGTTTACTACTAAACTCTCGGCCTCCCAGGCGGAGTTTATGATTAGACCTATCTCCGATTTGGAAATCAAGGATGCGGTTTTCTCTATTGAGAATTCCAAAGCGCCGGGACCTGATGGTTTTTCCTCGGCCTTTTTCAAGAGTTCTTGGGATATTGTTGGGAAAGATGTGTGTTTGGCGGTTCGTGAATTTTTCAGCAGAGGAAGTCTCCTTAAACAGGTAAACCACACCATTATTGCCCTTATTCCTAAAGTGACTAATATTGTGACTCCGAATGATTTTCGTCCCATCTCGTGCTGCAACACTTTATATAAATGCATTACCAAGATTATCTCGGTTCGTATGATGAAGGGGTTGGAGTCGTTAATTGATATTAATCAGTCAGCGTTTGTGCCTGGGCGTAGGATTTCTGATAATATCCTTTTGACCCAAGAATTAATGCATAATTACCACACTAATACTGGTCCGCCTAGATGTGCTTTTAAAGTTGATATCCAGAAAGCCTATGATACGGTCAGTTGGGACTTCATACGTGATATTCTTTTTGGGTATGGTTTCCACGATAAGATGATTCAGTGGATAATGGAGTGCATAACCACTTCTTCTTTTTCGATAGCAGTTAATGGGAATTTACACGGGTTCTTTAGTGGTAAAAGAGGTCTGAGACAGGGTGATCCGATGTCCCCTTATATTTTCACGCTGGTTATGCAAGCTCTCACGTTGATTCTGCATCGAAAGGTTCGTATTGATGGATCGTTCCGTTTTCATCGATGTTGTGAAAAGTTAAATATTATCAACATTTGCTTTGCGGATGATTTGTTCCTGTTTGCTCGTGGTGATGTGAATTCTGCTAAAATTATTATGGGGGCTCTGAATGATTTCAAAGATATGTCCGGGCTTACTCCGAGTGTTCCGAAAAGTACCGCGTTTTTCTGTAATGTCCCGGACCGTGTTAAAGGTGGTATTTTGAATATTATGCCCTTTGTTGAAGGAAGGCTCCCGGTTAAATACTTGGGGGTTCCTCTTATATCCACGAGGTTAAATTACCGGGATTGTAAGAGGTTGCTGGATTGTATGGATAGTCGGATTGGAGATTGGAAGAATAAAACTTTATCTTTTGCGGGTAAATTGCAGCTGGTCAGGTCTGTTCTTTCGTCTTTATATATTTATTGGGCTGCTGTGTTTTCTCTCCCTTCTAGACTTATTGCTGATCTTGAGAAACGGATTAAAAACTTTCTTTGGGATTATGGTCAAAATAAGGGAAAGCATAAAGTCTCTTGGGATATTGTGTGTCGGCCGAAGTGTGAAGGTGGTTTGGGTATCCGGCGTATACGGGATGTCAATAACTCTCTGCTGGTTTATCATATTTGGAGCTTAATCAATGTGCGTAACTCGTTGTGGGTTAAATGGATTTATGAGTATAAAATGAAGGGGCGAAATTTTTGGAGCTTGCAGATTCCTAACTCGTGTACGTGGGGATGGAGGAAAATTCTTCAGTTCCGTCCTCAGATTAGAAAATTTATATGGCATGAAATTGGGAATGGGAGATCCACTTCAGTTTGGTATGATAAGTGGGATGAGATTTGTCCTTTAATTGAATATATTAACCCTAGAGCTATTCATCGTGCTGGCTTGTCTTTAGAGACCTGTGTCAGTGATGTTGTTCATCATAATAACTGGGGTTGGCCGCCGGATTGGATTTTGAGGTATCCAATTCTTTTGAACCTAAAAGAAGTCAGCATTTGTCCGGATGAGAGGGACAAGATCGTGGTAATGGATGAGAATGGGACTTCAATGAATTTCTCGGCGTCTGGAATTTGGAATCTTATTCGGAGACCGGCTGATAAGGTGTCTTGGGTGCATGTTGTTTGGTTCTCTCAATGTGTTCCAAAACACTCCTTTATGTTGTGGATTGTGCTTCATGATAGGTTGAGCACGCAGAATCGTATTATGGGATGGAAAATTGGTGGGTATCCAAATTATAACTTGTATTGCTGCCCTCTTTGTAATGGAGAGCCGGATTCTCGTAACCACCTCTTCTTTGAGTGTAAGTTCTCTGCTGAGGTTTGGAGTATTGTAAGAATGAAAGGGAAGTTTCAGGGATGTAGGAATGGTTGGGCGAATATTCTTCAATATGTGTCTCAATTTGGAATGTCCAACTCTATTGAAAATGTTGTTAATCGGCTGCTATTTGGGGCTTCGGTTTACGTTATCTGGAAGGAGCGAAACAACCGGCTTTTCAAGAACTCTTTGAAGACCCCGAAGATGGTTGCGGACGAAATCATTAGGGGGACGCGCCTAAAGCTTATGACTCTAAAGTTCAAGAATTCTGAACGGGTTAATCGGGTTCTCGAGGATTGGCACTTTCCGCGGGGAGTTTCCCACCAGATTGATGATAATGGTTGATTTGTTTTAGTTTTGTTTATTTACATTGTTCTTGTGTAAGCTTTGGCTGTGTTTACCAATGTTTGGTGGGTTTTGGTTTGTTTACTCTTGTATGGCATGTCATACATGAGAACTAATATGGCACTCTGTCATATTACTTGTACTTTTTGATTGTGTGGAATGCATTTAACCGGGTGAATCCCTTTACCCAAAAAAAAAACAAATATCAATAATAAGTCAATATCTCAAGCAATTGCAAAACTACTAATCAATTGAACTAGTATATTAAAGATGATGAACAATGTTATGAAAGAAAGGATACGTAGATGAATAGGGGCTGTTCTTTGCTGCCAAAACCGATAGTAAATGATCCCGAGACTTGTCCTTGCCTTCTTCTTCCTTCCCTAGCCTCCACAAGACCAAACCCTAGCAGCCACCTAGCTTTTTCTTCTTTCTCTTCCTGCCCTAATTTCCGATCGGAAATCTGCCCTTGCTTCAGTTTTTTTTATTTTTTTTTATGTTATAATATTATGTAGAGAATGGGCTTGTCCATGATGCATATGGGCTGGGCTTTGAGTTTTACTTGAAAACGTATGCGTAAAAAGCTTGTAAACTGCTCGAAAAGTCCGGTTTCTTTCTTTCTTTCACCCAAAACCTACAAGTTATTAAAACTACGTAAAACCTATATAAAACAAGTAAAAATACATAAAATATAATATAATACGTAGATAAAAGGTGCGGAAAATACGTGTGTTTTACAACACATCAAATATCCCCACACTTAAGACTTTTTCGTCCCTGAAAAAGAATACTATACAGGATCATAACCTAGTTCAACCGACAACTCTGGGTTTTATTTATTTATTATTATTATTAATATTTTTGTTTTCTTTTTAAAGTATTAGAACAAGTGACCCGTTACCCAAATATCTCTTCCAACTTTCACCTAATAAGTTAGATCAGGTCGATTGCCGGTATTGCTGTCCACTTAAACTCATGCCCCCAATACTTACCGAGGCAAATAAGGCGCGGCAATTTTTTCAGTTTGAATAATAGTGGGACCCAACAACGAATAACCATACCAGACCCGAGTCGCCCCAAGTTGACTTAAACCTTATATCGAGTTGATCAAAACATGAAGTGCCAATTTTTATGAATAGCTAAAGACAATCAAGGTATTGTTTATCCACCTAAACTTAAGCATTAAGGTCTACCTAGCAGCCATTAGATATGATTAATGAACGTTTAAGTAGCTAACTAGTAAGTGTTCCCCACTACATGGCATACCCCCGTTATCAAGCAATACCCCAAAGTTCATATCCAAGGGTGAGTATATACACAGATTCATCTATAGGGCTTACATATGACGTGTCCCTTGTGGCCCGTTTCTTAATTGTAATAAGGCGCGAGCAAGGGGACCCCATATGACTAACAGCGTGTATGATCAAGTCAGTAGTGTATTTGTACTTTAAAGTACAAGGTGATCATGTTTATTGACTTATGTTTGGCAGATAAACTGCGGGTTTGCTCTTTGAGCTCTTTTAATATTCATAACTCCACTTAGGAGATGTGAATACCCAGATGATAAATCGCATAAAGACCCATGGTGTCTGTCCCCTGGGGCATCCCATCAATATAGGATTTAAGGTAATAAAACCATACACCTATGAAGTGTTTAACCACTAAAACTAGAAGCATGAAATTTATGTTTATATCACAAGCTACTTTGCATACCCTAATGTTAAGCCTACCCAAGCATCGTATGATTAGTCTATTCCAATTTCTATAAAATTTTTAACTTTTACGATCAAACTAAACATAAGGCTTGAGTATGACCCGCCTTTTCATCCCATTTTATAAAGTTAAGTCAACAACCAAACCGCCTTTTCATTCTTGAAGGCTGAGTCTACCAGCACATCGATTACTGAGTCTAAACCGTTCGGTTGCCATACATTACGTGCGGGTCTAATAAGCACTGTTCTTATTTATTATATATATTTTTGAAAACACCAAGAAGTTATAAAATAACCACTACTCGGTAATAATATCATTTCCTGTTTAATGTAGAGAAAACATGTTTCAAGGGACTATTTTTTTCAAAATTTTTCAAATTTTTTTTTGTATATATATATATATTTTTTTATTTTATTATTATTATTATTATTATTATTATTATTATTATTATTATTATTATTTTTATTTTTAATTTTTTTTTTCTACAACTAAGTAAAATAAACCCCATCCCCACACTTAGAATGAAGTCGTCCTCGATGAGAACAAAGAAAAGAAATAAAATAAAAAAATAAAAATAAAACAAAAATTAAAAAGATAATATACAAGACTAAAACAAAGAACGGGTTACTCCCCTGTTTTTGTGTGCAGAATCATCAACAGTTGTGTAGTACCCAAACGACCGTATCGCATTTCATTCGTGGCCACAACCTCGGGAGAACCTATTTCAAGACGCCATCGTAGCTACCATGCACATAATATAACATGCAAAACTCAAACTTGCTCGCATGTAGCGGTGTACAACACGGAAAACAAAAACATAAACAAATAAACATATTTTTGTGTTTTTGGTTTTCATAATTTATTTATTTATTTATTTTTATTTTTATTTTTTTAATTAGAAGAACACCCCTTAAATCGACCGACTCGAATGGAGATTAAGTACAAGCGGTTACATCTTGGAACATCCTGAAATAGAAAAAATAAATAAAACAGATATCACACTAATACAAAAATACAAACTCTACAACTCGGGCAGTCTCCGAGTGATGCATCCACACGTCTACGTCTCGGAGAGTGAGTCGAGGTAGAATACCTCGACCGTCTGATCAGCTGTCGGCTCGCCAATGTAGTGCTTCAGTCTATGACCGTTCACCTTAAATGTTCCGCCTTTATCCTTTATCTCAACAGTGCCATACGGGAAAACCTCAGTAATCGTAAACGGACCTGACCAACGGGATCTCAACTTTCCCGGGAATAACCTCAACCGGGAATTATACAATAAGACAAAATCCCCACACTTAAACTGCTCAATACCCTTCAACTTACGATCCTGCAGTTTCTTCGCCCGCTGCTTATAACGATATGAATGCGCGTAAGTATGGTCCCGTAACTCCACCAACTCATGCAACTGATGAAAACGATGATCTCTAATAGATAACTCATAAACAAGGGAGGACGACTCAGTGTCAACATCAAAGGGTTGTTCAATCGAGGCAACCATCTCAACCTCTAGAGTTCCCCTATCTAAAATCTGTGTGCTTGATGTGTTGTAAAACACACGTATTTTCCGCACATTTTATCTACGTATTATATTATATTTTATATGTTTTAACTCATTTTAGATAGGTTTTACATAATTTTATTCATATTGTAGGTTTTGGGTGAAAGAAAGAAAGAAACCCGAGCTTTTGGAGTAGTTTACGAGCCTTTTACGCATACGTTTTCAGGTAAAAACTCAAGGCCTGGTCCGTTACATCATGGAAAAGCCCAAGCCTACTATTTTATTATATTATAAAAAAGAAAAAAAAAACCCTTAGGAAAGGGGGCTGGCCGATTGCAGCAGGGCAGCAAGGGGAACCAAGAAGAACAAGTGTCGGCTTAGGGTTTGATCTTGTGGCGGCTAGGGAAGGAAGAACAAGCAAGAACAAGTGTCGGTGATCGTTTTTCACCAATTTTGACAGCAAGGAGCAGCCCCATATTCATCCATATCCTTTCACTTATTTCATTGTTCAACACTTTAATTCTCTTGTTTAATTGTTAACTAGTTTTGCACTTGATTGAGAGATTGAATTGTTTATGATTAGTATTGATCATTTGATGATTGGTATGATGATTGGAATGGTTTATATGATGTTTTTATTAATCAATAGTTGCTGTCCAAACAATATGCTAGGCTAAACTTGCTACTTCTACCTAGGAATGATGATTATTGTTAGTGTTTGATAGGTTTTATGGATTGTTTGATTAATAGACGTATATTGTTATTGTAAAGTTTGATTTAGATATGAAATAGGTTCTGTTTAGTGGCTGGAAATTTTGGTGATTCATTGCATAAACCCCGTGTGTCGGTTGATTAGTTTTGTATTGATTAATCGGTGCATTGTATTATTCTAGACTTTGTGTTTAGGGTTTGTTTGCGGTAGGTACCACCGTAGGGTTTTGTTGCGTGATTATTTGGATTAAGTACAGTGGTTAAACACCTTCTTTGAGACCGAGAGGTGATAAGAAGTTAGGGTTGTCTCATTGCCTTTGCATGTTGGAATAAGGATTGCGTGAGAGCGAGTTCGTTTCTTGTCAGGTTTAGGTGTTTTGAGCGACTAGTTGATCTATTTTGGTTTAAGTTGAATTTTTTCTCTATCCTTGGTTGTGTAGTATTCATTGCCATTAGGGTCGAGTGTTGGTGAGACTGAGAGGTGATACTTCATTAGAACACGTTAGCAATTGTTTCCCGGTTTGGTCGTTTTAGGCGATTTTGAGTAGTTTAGGCTTGTTGAGTGAGACCGAGAGGTGATCCAGTGAGCCCGAGCAATCCTTAGTCGTGTCATCTTTAGGGACCGGTGTCTTGAAGTCATTCAATCCATTATCTTGTTAGGCCTACAGTTTGATTCAGACCTAGGTAGACGTTTTTCTCCATCCAGAGTTAACTCAGTTAGTTTGTCGTTAAGTTTCCTATTTTTAGTAAGTTTTGTCAGTCAGTTAGGTTAGTTAAGTAATTAAAAAAGCAAAAATCTATTAAATATTATTCTTAGGTAGGTCTTGTCTAGGGTTAGTAATCGTTAGCGTCTTACGTGTCCACGTGTTCGATACTCGGACTTCCTAGGTCTATACTACTTGCGATCGGTACACTTGCCGGTTGTGTGTGGTGTTAGGATTTTCATTTTACTATTAAAGCTTAGTTGTGAGGGTCATTATTATAGGGTTATTAGACACACAACAGTGCCTGAGGCGGAGCCTCCACAGGGGTCACTGGAAAACTCCCTCACATGAGTCATGATCGTATCAATGAAGTATAGGGAGTCATTAGCAGATTTTGGATGCTTAGGTGACTGTCGAACGTCAAACGTGACGTTCTCATCCCTGACTCGAAGAATCAGTTTGCCCTCGCGAACGTCGATCAACGCATGCGCGGTGGCTAGAAAAGGTCTGCCTAGAATGAGTGGAACATTATCATCTTCGTTCATATCAAGAATAACGAAGTCCACCGGGAAGATGAACTTACCAATGCGAACGAGCATGTTCTCAACAATCCCACGCGGATACTTCACAGAACGATCAGCAAGCTGGATACTCATCCTGGTAGTCCTCGGTTCGCCTAAGCCCAGCTTGCTGTACACGGAATACGGCATAAGATTAATACTGGCCCAAGGTCGGCCAGCGCATGAATCACCGTTTCATCACTCAAGATGCAGGGAATTGTGAAACTCCCTGGATCGGCCATCTTCTCTGGTTACTTCCTCTATAAGCCAACAGAACAACTAGCACTCAAAGGGATGGAAGCGACATTAGCTCACTTCTCCTTATTCGAGAGAATATCCTTAAGGAACTTCGCCTGTTTAGGCATCTGAGTCAGTGCCTCAAGGAATGGAATATTAAGGTAAAGTTGCTTCAAAAGATCCAGGAATTTGGAGTTCTGCTCCTCATCTCTATCTCTACGGGGTCTCCCGGGGTATGGCAATCTAGGTTTGTAGACTCTAGGTGTCTCACTCGGTAACTACTGTCTCTCGGCCTGTACTGAACTCCCTGGGCTACTCCTCTGATGCACCTGGGCCGGTGGAGACTCCATCACAATCTCCTCATCCACATACTCCTCTTTATCATCAACTACAGGCTGCTCGACAACTCCTCCTCTAGACGTTTCTTGAATCACGGGCTCATCTTGTGCCCCTGCACCACTCATCGTCGTCACAGCCTTCACGAATCCTCTCGGGTTTTGCTCGGTATTACTCAGAAGTGTACCCGGCGGCCTCTCATTTAAACGACTAGCTATCTCGCCCATCTGCCGCTCAAGATTCTGAATCAACGCTCTTTGATTCCTCATGAACTGCTCGTGCTACCGAAACTTCTCCTGAGTCTCCTTATGTCGGGAATCCTCTCGTGTCATAATCTGTGACAACATCTGCGTCTGCTGCGCCATCATCTCCTCCAAAGTGGGCTTCTTCTTCCCACTACTCCCTCCCTCACCGGCATCCTGGAATAAACTCTTATGCTACTGAAAACCGGACTGATTACCGCCCCTCCAGTTGGAATTCTGGTTGCCTCTCCATCTTGAATTATAAGAATTGAAAGAATTAGGATTTCGGTTTGAATTTCCTATAAAGTCTATGGCCTCCTCCTGCGAACTGACTGGGCACTGAACGGTATCATGCCCTCCTCTGCATATCTTGCACAGCTTGCTCTTCGTCTGCAAGTCCTTCACAATCTGCGCTGACGCCTTTACCAGTGCCGTGAGTGCGGTAGTCGTGTCCACCGAATGCATGCCGCGTGAAATAGAATCGACGTTCTTGCCTCCTTAGGCAGGCGGTCTCTGGTATCCACTCATAGCTAACCAGTTAAACAAAGCAATGCACTCATCTGGGTCCTTCGTCGTCAGCAGATTTCCTCCCGCAGCTGTGTCGAGCATGTTCTGCGTCACGTACGTCACTCCATTATAAAACTTCTCGACAACCGCCCAATCTTGCAAGCCGTGGTTCGGGCACAACACTAAAAGATTTTTGAAACGCTCCCATGCCTCGTAGAAACTCTCGGTGTCCTCCATCTGAAAAGAATGAATCTGGTTACGCAAACGAGCGGCCTTAGCCGGAGGATCGTTTTTCTCAATAAATAGGGTCTGCATGGCAGCCCAAGTAGCTATGGAGCCCTGTGGGAGGGACTCGAGCCACTGACTCGCTTTATCGATGAGCGAGAACGGAAAAACGCGGAGTTTCATGGCGTCTTCGGATACGCCAGCAAGATGGGAGGTATCGCAGATACACACGATGCGAGTGAGATGATGATGTGGGTTTTCGTGAAGTAACCCATGGAACAGAGCAGAATGAGAAATGGTGTTCAGAATATTCGACAGAATCTGCCAGTTCATGTTAACTCCAATGGCGGGTGGTGCGATGCGGGATCTCGCGCCAGCATGGGCCGGTTGGGCTCGGTGGTGGGTTGTCGCCCATGATCCTATCCCTATCGTCGGAGTCAACGGATGAAGAAGTGGATGATGGTGAAATGGCGCGACGTCTCTCACTAAACTCTCTCTCTGGCTCGGGAAATGCTTCAGTGTCGGGTGGTCCTCGAGATCAAGTCTGTCGCATAAAACTATAATTAGAAATAAATTTAGCTAAACTATTATAACAAATAAGCAAAACAAAACAAAAATAATTTACAAGTAGCACACAAAGTAAGTCCTAACTCGAGTCGCTATCAAAACGCCTAAAACCGTGTCCCCGGCAATGGCGCCAAAAACTTGATGTGCGTCGAATAACCCTATAATAATGACCCTCACAACTAAGCTTTAAATATAAAACAAAAATCCTAAAACCACACACAACCAGCAAGTATACCGATCGCAAGTAGTATAGACCTAGGAAGTCCGAGTATCGAACACGTGGACACGTAAGATGCTATAGATTACTAACCCTAGACAAGACCTACCTTAGAATAATATTTAATTGATTTTTGATTTTTAATTACTTAACTGACTGACAAAACTTACCAAAAATAGAAAACTTAACGGGGAACTAACTGTGTTAACTTAGGATGGAGAAAAACGTCTACCTAGGCTTTGAATCAAACTGTAGGCATAACAAGCTAATGGAATGGATGACTTCAAGACACCGGTCCCTAAAGATGACATGACTAAGGATCGCTCGGGCTCACTGTATCACCTGTCGGTGTCACTCAACAAGCCTAAACTACTCAAAATCGGCTAAAACGACCAAACCAGGAAACAATTGTTAACGTGTTCTAATGTTGACTCACCTCTCGGTCTCACCAAAACTCGACCCTAATGGCAATGAATACTACACAACCAAGGATAGAGGAACAATTCAACTTAAACCAAAATAGATCAACTAATCGCTCAAAACACCTAAACCTGACAAGAAACGAACTCGCTCTCGCGCAATCCTTATTCTAGCATGCAAAGGCAATGAGACAACCCTAATTTCTTATTACCTCTCAGTCTCAAAGAAGGTGTCTAACCGCTGTAATTTAACCAAATAATCAGGCAACAAAACCCTACGGTGGTACCGTAAACAAACCCTAAACACAAAGTCTAGAATTAAACAATGCACCGATCAATAATACAAAACTAATCAACCGACACAAGAGGTATATACAATGAATTACCAAAATTTCCAGCCCTTAAACACAACCTATTTCATGTGTAAATCAAACTTTACAATAACAATTAAAGTCTATTAATCAAACAATCCAATAAACTCATCAAAACCTAACAATAATCATCATTCCTAGGTAGAACTAACAAGTTTAGCCTCTCATATTATTTGGACAGCAGCAAACACTTAATAAAATCATCTTAACAATCATTCAATGATCAACAAATATCAATAACAAGTCAATATCTCAAGCAATTGCAAAACTACTAATCAATTGAACAAGTATATTAAAGATGATGAACAATGTTATGAAAGCAAGGATATGTAGATGAATCGGGGCTGTTCTTGGCTGCCAAAACTGATAGTAAATGATCCCGAGACTTGTCCTTGCCTTCTTCTTCCTTCCCTAGCCTCCACAAGACCAAACCCTAGCCGCCACCTAGCTTTTTCTTCTTTTTCTTCCTACCCTAATTTCAGATCGGAAATCTGCCCTAGCTTCGGTTTTTTTTTGTTTTTTTTACGTTATAATATTATGTAGAGAATGGGCTTGTCCATGATGCATATGGGCCGGGCTTTGAGTTTTACTTGAAAACGTATGCGTAAAAAGCTTGTAAACTGCTCGAAAAGTCCGGTTTCTTTCTTTCTTTCACCCAAAACCTACAAGTTATTAAAACTACGTAAAACCTATATAAAACAAGTAAAAATACATAAAATATAATATAATACATAGATAAAAGGTGCAGAAAATACGTGTGTTTTACAACACATCACATCACCACACCAGTTTCCCAACAAACTCAACCCGCTCAAGATATACCTCTTCAAACCCCACCATCCTCCCCAATACAAGAAACATATGCCACTACCACTAACCAGCCAACACAATCACTTCCCACCGATCCTGAGCAATATAGATTACCATCTCCAGAAACAGCTGAGTCTGAACCCTTTTCTGACCCTGCCCCAAAGCCAACTCAAGAAACCCCACCTTCAAGCCCAAATCTTTATGACATTGTTTGTGAAAATGCCAAGCTTGAGTTTGAGAACATACTGTTGAAAGAAAAGAATGCAGTCCTAGAAACAAGAAACAAAGCATTGGAGGCTGCACTGCAGGAGGCTTTATTGAAAATTCGAACCCCAGAGGGGCTTTCTGAGGTTGAGAAGACCTCAGATGCACCAAAACAGGGGGAGAAAAATGAATGTGCAGAAGGATTCAAGGTGATTGGAGATCTATATGCCAGCTCTGATGAAGAGGTTATGGATGTTGGACCATCAGATGCACTAAACATGATAAATCAAGCATATGAAGATGGAGATTCTGATGATGAGGGGGAGAATGACAGTGAAGATGAAACTGAAGAAGACAAGTTGAAAAGGAAACAAAAAGGGAAAGGGATTGCTTTTACAAATGATGATTTACATCCCAAGTCCCTACACAAAGCTCAATCTGGTGATGACGTACTTCTTAAAGAAAATGTAATTGATCCTGATGTAGCAGAAGTTGAATCAGTAAAGACTGCTATAAGATTGATGAATGAAGATTTGGAGTCCTTGAATCAAGAAAATGAGGAAATTCCTCAAAAAGTCCTCGAAACACTGATCAAAATGAAAGAAAAGGATGACGAGAATGAGAGACTGACAAAGGAGGCAGATGAGGCAATCAAGGCCACACTGGAAGCTATAAAAGCAAAACTAAATGTTGATGATCAAGAGCATACACAAACTGAGAACCAGTGATAACTGAGCTTGAAGAGCCTATGCAAACATGAACATGTGCAAGCTGAATCTGAACCCATACAATCTCAGCCAATCTTTTCTGAACCAGTGGTAACTGAACCTGAACAAATTAAAACTGAACCTACAAATCCAGAGATGGAGATTGATCAATAACAATGAGTTGGATTGGGTCCAGTTAGTCAAGAAGAGGATGAAACAATTAAATTATCTGCAAGTTTAGTGGTGAAGCTAGTTATAATGAAAGATTTGATAGACATTCTGAACAAACCAGAAAGGCATCATCCTGAGATAGTAATGGCTGCAAGAAAGGCACAAAAAGACTTTATCAACATAAGCAAAGAAAAAGAACCGAGAGTTGAAGAGCCTGTTGAAGTAAATGAACCAATTATTCATGAAGTAACTAAAGAGAATGAAGAACCCAAGACTGGTGAACCTGTAGTTGAGGAAATGGTTGACAAAGAACCAGATATTCAAGTAACACAACCTACCTCACCTATCCCATCTCAATCATCCGAATCTTCTGAATCCTCTGAACAGTCTGAACCAGAACTTGAAGCAAAAGAATCACTGAAAAGAAAAGAAAATGTTGAGATTGAAACACCTAAGTCTAAAAGGAAAAAATCAGTGAAGGTGATGGTGTACAAGAGAAGATTGGATAAGCTTGTAGAAAGGAAAAGGGCAAAATCGATGAAGGTGGAAGAGCCAATAATTGGGGCACTCCACAATCTTGAAGAAACAATTGATATAGATGATGAAAGTGAAGGAGAGATGAAAGATGTTGAGAAAGAAAATGAAGACAGGGATTACTTAATAAGCCTTGACTATGACTTGAAGTATCTTCAAAGACTATCCAAAGAAGACATAGCCAAAGAAGCTGAAGGGTGGAGAATGAGGAAATCAAAAAGAGAATTTTTAATTAAGGCTGGTCACAGGCCTGCATTCCTAAACTTGCAATCCTTTGACACAATAGACAGACTTTACAAGAATGCTCTTGTGGATAATATCTCAGATTATGTGGAAAAGGTGACTAAGAAGAAGGAAAAGGAAGAAAATGTGTTAAAAGAGTCTGTCAGTAGCAAAAGAAGAACTGAAAAGAAAGCCAGTGATGAAACAGAATATGAAACACTAAAGGCAAAACATAAAGACATAAAGTTTCTTCAATTACATGGCTACAGCTACGAGTACTTGTTAAATCTTTCTCTTGAATAACTAAAAAGAAAAATCCAATTGGTAAAAGATTCATACAAAGATAAGAAGAGCCAGGAAAAATATGTGAGAAAACAGGAGTTAAAAATGAGAATGGAGAAGAAGAGAGAGGAAGCAAGAAAGAAAGAAGAAGAGGTGAAGAAGTGGTTTGAAGACCCAAAGAGGGTAGAAACACTAAAGGGGATAGTAATGAACAAGGGCATGTCTGAGGAAGAATTTGACAAAATGCCTCATGCCCAACTCCTGGAAATATACCACAGAGAACAAAGACTATACATTAAGACTGAAAGAAAACTGTAGGAGGACAAAAGAAGAATGGAAGAGCTGGTAAGGGCTGAGATGACGAGTGCCTTACACAAAAAGGGAGCCAAAATGTCAAGATTGATAGTACAAACCGTTGATACAATCAGTCAATGGAATGAAGAGGCTACATCAGATAAATACAAACACTCAAGGAAGCTCGAGCCGAACCCCAAGGTCTGAAATTGTGAGGCCAGAACCAACACAAAATCTTAATCTGCCTACACATCTCTACTACGATAAAAGATCAAAGACCTTTAGGGTTGCTACTGAAGACAAGGAAGAAACTCTTATCATCTATAGAAATGATCTGAGAAAATTTTCAAAAGAACAATTAAAGAAGATGGCTACCTTGGATCTTCATGACAATCAAAACAGAAGTCAAATGGCAGGGAAACAAAGAAACGATCTCTCCAAATTTATTAAAGAACAAGCAGAAAAGGGCTTCCCATTTCTGAATCAAAGGAGGAGAGAAATACACAGCCAAGCTGAGAAGGAGAGAATGAGAAAAAGGATTAATGAAGTTCACACTCTTGAACTCTCTCTCTTTGACTCCAGCAGAAGGAAAACTCAAGCAAGCAGCTCACATGGAAAAAGGAAGACTTTGAAGAAGTTCTTGGCTATGAGGGAGGAGATGCGCGAACCAAATTCGGTGGTACATATTAAAGGAAGAATTACCTTTATCTCCTACAAAAAGCACAACGGCTCAATTTCCTTGAGAATGAGTCGGGAATACCCATTGCAGTGATCAGGCATGATGGGGATCTTCGATTTATGAATCCTCAAGATCTCCAAGACTTAATTAATGCAGAATTCCCAATCGACTCCTCTCACGCTATGGAGCTTGATATGATTAAACAAAAGGCAGCCTTTGTCAAACGAATGAAAGAAAAATCTGACACAAGGAGCAGGTGGAGGAGATAGTAGAATGGAGCTTAATGATGATTAATTTTATTTCTGCTTATCTTTGTAATTTTGTTTTTGTTTGTATTTTGATGTAAAAATATTTTACTGTAATGCCCAAGAGGCAGAATTCCTAATTATGTAATGAAATGACATGTTCTTGAATGATATATCTTTGATGTCTGATACATGTGTAACTCTTTGCAGGTATGTTTTGGTGCATCTGAGCTTGTTCCAATCTAGGGGGAGATTGTTGGGTCGGATTTTTGATAAGGAAGATTGGAATCTTCTCAACCTCCTCAGAAAACGGCTAAGTATGGACTTCGATCAAGCTTAGACAATCGAGCATGGTTTTACTACTTCGAGCAAGGTCTTCAGAACCTTAAATGGTTGATTCTTGTAAGTGTTAAGGCTTCGAGTTAGCTACATTTCATCGAGCAAGAGTATTCTTCTATCGAGCATGGATTGTCAATCGAGCAAACAGCTTGATCATACAATTTTAGCCAAGTGTTACGAGCATAGGATGATTGAGCACATGGGGACAAGCATGGATGAAATAAGAAGATGTCACGTGAACAAAGCAAGGACTTCAAGCACAGTTCAGTTCCCCGAGCAAGATTTACATCCGAGCATGCTAAAGATTGCTCAATAAGTCTATGGACAAGACTGAAGACATCAAGAAGAATGAGCTTGCTCGATGGACTAGTTCGAGCAAAGTGAGGATTGGTTAAGAGGAATGAAGCTTGCTGGAGGAGAATATCTTCACTGAAGATATTCTAAGTAAATTATGCTCGAGGACACTCATCGAGCATACCTTGCGTAGCGAGTCTGCTCGAGCAAGATTGTTACCTTGCTCGAGGACTCAACACTTGTATAAGTTTCCATTTAGGACACGGATCATGACGCACACAATACGAGAAACATTCCAAAAGAATATTCTATTTGTTTCCTCGTACAGCCGCCGCCGCTGTCATACATGAGACCCTAGACATTCCTTTCACTGTTGTATTAAATGATATATTAAATGCAGTGAATCTTTGTCTTTGATTGTGTTCTTATTGATTAATTATTATAGTTTCGTGTCTACCATTTCACACATTCGTTCCCACTTGTTGGATATCCTAATTCCGCCGGGATATACAATAGGCCTTTGGGTTATTGAGTCGTCGTGTTCTTGTCAACCTCTTCTTAAGGTTTCACCAGACTCACTGTGTGTGCATGTGTTCCTTTTGCAAAGAAATTCAGCTTATTTTTCTTTTTATTTTGCAAAGAAATTCAATTTAATTTTTTCTTTATTTTATTCAAATCTTGGATTTTCTCCTACGCGATAAGATTATCCGACCTGAAGATTAAGATTTGGATATTCTGCATTATTTTCTTGGTGTATCGTATAAAGCTTTGGACTTTCTCCACGCGATAATATGGTATTATCCGACCTGTTTGTTAAAGCCTTATGCAACTTCAACTTATTTTATCTTCTCATTTTTGTTAAAATGGAACCTTATCTGCGTGTAGTAATACCGATCTTAAGGGAAAATTTTAACGTTCTAAGTTGTTCTGTTTTGTTATTTTTTCATGAGTCACAGCTAATCGATTTTGAGTAAAAGTGAAAAAGTATACATGTGAAAAATTCACTATATAAAGATATACAAATTATGTCTGATGGGTGGGGTCCAAATAAGATTCCTTTAATTGAACCAATTAAATGTATCACAGAAATTCCTGAATCATTTGTTTGGAAGGTTTAGGTGGACAACAATACCAAAGACTGACTTAACACCTGTCATAATAAACGCTGAAATTAAAACTATGTTGGAGAGGAAATTTGGTCAATATGATTCCCTGCTCAAACTCACAAAAATATATAATTGTTTACATGTTTGTAAATAGCTTTGAAGTTCATTTGTTTAGTGTCTTTATTAATTTTCATTAAAACTAAAAAGATTTTATGTTTTCCGTTTTATTTTCGACTGTTGATGTTGGAATACAAAATTTTATAAAATCAATTGGAAACGTACTTGAATGTCAGTGTTTTTTAAGATCATTAATTTGTACTTGATAAACAACTTTCTGTTGATGTCTGTGGTGGTAAATTGTCAAACGGTTGAACAATCTTTACAAGTAGTTGAGTATGCTTACATTGTTAATTAAGATTTTCAACTTTCAATTATCATGAGTAACAGATCCCATCAATACATGAAGCTTGAGGTGGAGTTTGTTAGAATTGAGGGGGAGAATTATTGAAGATTCAGTTATAGAAAGTGTCAAAGACTATACAAACAGAGACGATAATGTTTAAACAATTGTTTGAAGCTTGACGACAATTGACGATAATTGTTTGCACTTAATGAAGGAATTGATAATTTGAAAGAGATGTGTTGACAAGACAAGTGATACCCACAGCTAAAATGTTGAAGCACTTAATTTGAATGGAAAGACTCGGCAATATCCGAGGGGGAGTCTGTAAGTGCATACGTCTATTGCTTTCGTCTTTGTCAAATGAAGGTGAGCGGAGCTTTAAAGCAGCTAAAAGGTTGAGAATTCTAGATGGAGTAATATGGAGTGATAGAGAATTTGATTACAAGCACGTGGACGAAAACGGCATGTAAAATGGAGCTATAACGAAGAAGTTATGCCCAAAACAGTTTTCTGGTTTTCTAGGGCATAACATATACGCCCGGATAACATATATGGCGCATAACATATATGCCGTATATGTTATATGTTGAAAACATATACGGGGAAAACATATACGCCCAACTTATGCCAGAAAAGCAAGTTGAGGACGTATAAGCCAGAAATGTTCCAACCACCCTAATAAATAGTGATTTTGACATATATTTTCAAAACTCTTTGGTCCAGAACATACTTGTACTTATATTTGTCATATCATGTTGTAAACTTTGAGATATGAGATATATGATAAATAGAGAGAAGTTAATGAGAAACCTTGTTCTTTTCGATCACATTTAGGGATTGCGCGCCTTCATGTTGATTATAGATATCGATCTACGTCTTGTTCACAACACGAACACGTTCCTTCAGAAAGTTTCTAATTGAAAGATGTTCATAACATCCTAACTCAGTAGACTAGAGATTTTTATACGTTTTATAAATTTGTTTATATTTTTTAAGCGTTATTCAAATCAATGATCGATTCTGTCCAAAGCTGATTAAAATCCTTTTGTTTGTTTTTACACCTTAGATATGCTATATTGTTTGCTTAACCATTCTTAGCTACTATTTTATAATTAATTTTCATGTTAAAGGCAGAATGGAAACGGACTTGGTCAAATTTTCATGTCCCAGGCCAATGGGACAGAACACTCGCTTGAACCCATTTTGACGTTTACATTCAATCGTATTCGGTTAAGTCATGAGTTTCATTTAGAATTTGATTTATATAATTTTATTTTCATTTCCTAATTTTGGATAAGTTGGCACTGAGCTCGATTTGATATCGAGTGTTGGACATATTAAACCAAACACTTGCTTAACTATTAATTTGGTGGTTCCTTTTTCGGATTCGTGAACCACACACCAAACCGAACCGAATACTCAATTAGAGTTATATTATCTAATGAAACCATCTAAACCCAATAGTTAGCAACATGTTTTCCCGATTCTTCATTTTTACGATTTTATACTCATTAATTTCTTCCCACTTGTGAACTAAAACCCCAGATTTAGAACTCAAGTTTAGTTTAGTTTATTTATTTTTATTTATTATTTATCTTCTGACACATTTCTAATCCTAGACTCGCTTATTTCTAGGACTAGCCTATCAAAATAAAACCTTTCGGTTCGCCCGCTAAAAGATCTATTATGTCAGAACCGTTTGACTCAAGATTCACTAAGCTACGGACAAGAAAAGTAACTGACAAGGCTAAATTAATAATGAAGAATCCTAACTATAGCCGGCGGAATTAACTATAAATAGTAAGTTGCTAAAACAAGAAATGACAAAAGATCAATAAACTCAAAAGAATTTCATTGCATTAATTGATAATCAATTAGGTGCAAGGAAATATTAGGGTTTGAAAGAATGTTTGCACTGATATCTATATGCTCAGGTGTATAGGGTGTGCAGATGTCAGGTCAGTTGTTCAATTAATGCTATCTAACATTCTATTTATAGGGGACCCAACATTCCTTCTAGAAACCCAAATCATTAGCGAAAATAGAAAAATATACAAGTGTAACATGTCTTTGGGCAAACTATTTATTGACGAGCATGGCCCCTTTTGACCTTGTAATCTTCGAGTATGCTCGGTATTTACTTCGAGTAGGCAAACACTTAGAATATCGGCAATGTGTACATAATCATCTCAAGCAAGCTTCATCTTCTCAAGCATACCAAACTTTTCTCGGATACGCTATTACGAGCAAGAAATTTCTTGCCCGGATCAATTCAGTCTTAACATAGTTTTATTTGAACTAACCAAGTATGCTCGGGTACTGTAGGCTTGCTCGAGACTAAAACTTGTTGGGTGTAACACTTAGATGATTTTTATAAACTCCCTACCAGCAAGCTTGAGATCCTCTATAATATTATAAACCTTTCTCAACCCACTAAGTTGCTCGTGAACTTAGTTAAGAAAAGTATCTACAAAGGTTTGCTTGTTAGCAAACCTTGCTTGATCAAGAACAACTCTTGCTCAACGAAGTAGAGTTTGCTCGAACTCAACACTTAGAAGATTTAAGGTTATTGATGAAATTATAATTAAAATTCATTTTTAAAAGAACTATGAACCTTTGGGGGCTAAAATATAAATTTAATTAAATTATATTATTAAACTGAAAACCCAGCCCATCTTCCTCCTTCAATCACGTTTTTCCGGCGAAAGAATGCCGGCAGCGGTCGTGATGACTCCAGCGATCCATAACCCACGCGTTTGACCCATTTGATTTTTGTAACGGCTTAGGTCATTGATAATAAACGTTAATCAACAGATTAATTGCATTTTAACGACATATAACCGCCATGTAATCCCGTGAAAGTCGCCGGAAAATCGGCCAAACCCAATAATGACAATTAACGAGCCTACGCTCCAATTACAAGTATAAATAGACCCTAAACGTTCATCTAAACTCGCTCACAACCTCTGATCCCACTAACAAACACTCAATATTTCCGTTTTGATATTTAAAGTTAACTTTCCTGTGAGTCATGGTTCCCCGCCAAAACGCAACGATACCAAGTAAGTATTATATGGCTTTGCTTAGTTTTTCAATGGTTATTGAAACCCCTAACTTAATATAATCAAACATAGACCGAATCAAGAGAATTGAACTTAGTGTTTGTAAGATGAAGAAGATGAACATACTATTTATTTATAATTATCTTTTTTCATACATAAATTGAATTGCTATGATAGTCCACTGGTTAACTTCATTACGTTGTAAACACCAGACCTGGGTTCGAAACCAGGGTCAAGCGTTTTGTTCTTCTTTTTAAACTGTTATTATATCTATTATTAATAAATAATATGGCTTGTATCTGTTATTATATATAAAGAAATAAAATCATACTCCTAACGAATATTATACCTAGAGAAACTGGATAATACCTTGAGTTGGTAACGTAAGGACCCAGGTTCGAAACCCGGGTCGGACACTCATTTTTTTATTACAAGTATTAATTTAATTATCTTTTATTAATTAATTAATTAATCATTTAAAATCATAATAAATCACAAAAAAAAATCATTTTTAAATTAAATAAAAAATATCTAAATTAACCATAAAATATATCTCACCTTTTTACACTTAAAAACTAAAATTTCCGCTTTCGTAAACTGTGATTTAAAAAAAATCATTTGTTAATAATAAAAGTCAACTTTAACTCTTTAAAAATCATTTCGCTTAAACAATTATTATAATTCCAACTTATAATCCTTACTTCAAGAATTTAGAATGTTTAAACTTTGTGCCTTTGCCGTTAAAATGATTATAACCCAATAATACCCTAGTTGCTGTCAAAACATAAATATTACTATAATAATCAAAATCTATAAAACTAGTAAAATAATTTCTAATATTTCAATATAAGCTTATACAATACTTAACCCCGTTAGATTATCGATTGAGTCTTGTATTTATTTATCGTAGTTAGTGCGAATTGCTCTGTTGGACTTTTGTGACGCTTTCGGTTCTTTTGCCATTCTCAATCTTTTCGACGATATTGGATTTCTTTATCGCATCAATTTATAAGGTGAGTTTTCATAACCCCTGTACTTTTACATGTTTTGGGGTGTAGCACGTCCAAACTTGCTTTTCTTGTGTCAAACTAAAATTCACATGCGTGTCTTGTATGTATTTGTTTTGTATCATATTGCTTGTAAACTATGTGATTATGTGCTAGTTGTTTACTGTTTTTGTTGGTGGATACTCATACTCATAGTGGGAGGGTCCGAGGGACGTACCTGCACCATCCATTTGTTAATGGCGGTATCATACACATACTCATAGTGGGAGGGTTCGACGGGACGTACCTGCACCGTCCATTTTTAAATGGCGGTATCATTATCATTATTCTATACTCCAAGTGGCTCGGTGAACGGGGGTTCCTTAGTAGACTTGACTTATGTCAAGCGAATGGGAATATCTTTATGATTGAGACGATACATCTTGACTTGTGAATTTTACACTTTTCGTATTATATATATGCAAAACTTTATGAATTCTCACCGCCATTATTGTTGATAAATTATATTATTTTAAACGTACTGTAGGTTGAAGTCTAAATATTGAAGACTAGATTAGTTGGACCATTAGGGTATTAGAAATACAACATAATGAAATTCAATGTTTATCGTATTGTTATTTGATTGTGTATTTCTGATGTATTGAAATAAAATAAATATAATTATTGTCGCTTTAATAGTGTTACGAGCTTACGAGTGATCTGTACGTCACACCCGGGCGTATTCCACTTTAGCCGAGGTGTTACAGATTGGTATCAAAGCCGTAACTATAAGATAGGTTGTTAAACGTATCGGCCTAGTATAGTTGTAGTTTATTTAGGGCCAAACGGCATGTATACTTTATGTGCTATGTGCCCACACTTATATTAAAAAAAAAGTTCATTCATACGCTTTTACTTATAATTATGACATTTCATAGCGTCACCTGCACACATGGTCACACACAAACTTCAAGGCTTAGGCCTAAAACAAAGATTTTCGAAAGCTTTCAAATCAATTTTTACTTGGGTTTTTTTTTCCGATATTTCTTCCTCATAAATCGCACCTTCATCTTTCAAACGTGATCGTGTCCTCTTTATGATAAGGATTTGGTTACACTCCTTAGGATGTCATACAAGTCATGGTGATTCATGTGATGTGTGACTCTGACCCTCAATGTTTTACAATGTGTTTTAACCGAAAGTCTGTCAAGTCGTGGTGATACACGAATACCCAGCTTTTGGTTCGATTTAATTTCGATTTTTGATTTTTGTGCTGGAACATAAGAGTCCATGGTGGTTCATGAAAACTCAAAGTTTCACATAACGCTTATTTTATTTTTACAAGTTTTCATATTTACGAGCATTAACAAGACCATTTATACCATGCACAATTCCGAGACTCACGATTCTTGATACACTTGTTCGCAGCATGTCTTCTCATTTTCAACCCACAAAACGACAACCCAGATCATCAACCAACTGACCATCGAAATTCCGACCATGATAACCCAAATTTCATCACTAACCGCAACAACAAGAAACTATGCTCTAACCAATCCCGAACCCGATACAAACCCAAGATACCCAATCACACCCACTATGCTAAGGAAGGACTAACCTATTTCCACAATGCAATACCTTAAACCGCATTACATGACCACTTGAAGCTTAGCCTTGCACCAATACGTAATCCCATCATACTCTTCAAACATATCTATTTAAAAATAACCATGCATAATTTTTTGCATTTTTATTTCATGAACACCATATCTTGTAATTTCAAATCCTCGATTATTTTAGAATAGTTAATTAATAAGTATATAATCAAGTTGATTTTCTTCAAAAAGGACTTTAAGTCAAACTAATGGTTTATTATTATTATTATTATTATTATTATTATTATTATTATTATATATTTTCAAGGTTAAATAAATCCTTTAAAATAAAAATAATAATATAAAAAACCTTTTGTCCTAAACCTTAGGTTGTTATTATACTACCACTATTATATTTCTGCATACAAAAAAAAAATCATTTTATTTGGCGATCATATATAAATTTTTTCTAGGTTGCCACCCAAAAGAAAACCTTTTACATTAAAAGTTTTATAAATTTCGTAAGCGTTAACATTAATTCAGGACTTTCATTCATCATAAAAAAAATTAAAAAAAGAAAAAAAAAATTAAACGCATCAGGTTCTTCTAACTGGTTTTCACAAACTATAATGAATCTAAAAAAATCATTGTTTTTCTCCCACGTTTTTGTCAACGTCAATGAGTTTCGGTTAAGAAATCATGACACCGCCCACCCTAGCCTTCATATCAAAGACCCACCTACCATCGAGAAGACAAACGTTGCGAGCAACATTTTTATTTATCCTTTCGCATTTATTATTATTTTTCTTTGTTCTTTCCATTTGAATAATGCCTTCATGTACTCTAAATTTTCAATGATATTGATAAGTTTATGTTTGCATTTGATTGATCCAATTTACTATTCTCACTAAGCACGACACGCATTCCATACGTTATCTATAGAGTAAGATTTAGTTAACTCTTGAATTTATTCAATCTAACGGTCTATGACCAGTTAACCCCAAACGTAAGCGTTAGCGGAAACCGGGACCATGTGCATGTTCATGGTTATCTAATAGAAACCATAATCACACTTTTGGCTGCCTTGGACCGATTTACTTTCAAGCCGGGGCTATGTAATTAGCTAAGCTATTTAATAGGAGCCTCATGTACTTGTTTAATTTCAATGATTTGATATCATAATTGCGATTTACCAATATATCAATGCGGACGACTCAAACACAAACCCCTCATTGTGGCGGTTAAACTTCCCCGAGATTAATAATACTAACATCTTTGCGTTATTATGTTACTTTCCTAATTCTTTGATAGTTTCTTGTGGTTATCATATGTTTTCACGAATTTTAAGTCTTTCATGACCCCAATGTTTCATGTATTTAACTTATGATGAATATTTTTATTTACCATAGTATCCTTAATATCAAAGGTTTTTCTTTTGACTTTAATACCCTGTTAATTTATTTTATCTTTCAACCTTCTGTTTGGATATTCTTTAATTCTAGAATTTCCTTATTTAAATTTATTCAATTATTTCGTTGGTTATTTTTGACCCTAACGTTACATTATTTATCTTGATATTTGACCTCAAGGTTGCGCTTATAAATTTTTATTATTTTTGACCCTTATAGTTCATTATTCTCGATTTAAAGGTCCTCATATAAGAATTTAATTTATCTTAAAACTCACACAATGAGATGAATTATGTGGACCATCCGATAATAAGGGTAATTATGGGTCGACACATAATTATCCAAGTCCTTGTATGGAAGATATAAAAAGTACTTTGTGTGAAATAACTTGAAACCTGTAATGATTTTGAAAGACGGGACGATTGTAGTATGATAAGGGCATGGTGGATACGCCGCTGGTACATCCTATATAAAGTGTCCTTACCATATTACCATTTGTGGCGTCTTTCGGGTCATTCAAAGATCGATGTTATTGTTTTTATTTAATTATGTATATAAAAATTTTTAAAACCTTTAACAACTTTTTGTATTAGTTGTTTTCTTTTAAAATTTTATTTTTATTTTAATTTCGGGACGAAATTTCTAAAAGTTATGAATCCTGTAACATTCGTTACTTTTCAAACCCAAAAACCCGACCCACTTTAAATTTTTTTTGGTTTTGCTTTATATATATATATATATATATATATATATATATATATATATATATATATATATATATATATATATATATAAAGTCCGTTTCATGTATTTGACATTCGTTGTTTGTGATCATATAATTTTATTCGTTAAACCAATCCGATTTGCAGTTTGAAGCATTCTTGTTTATCGTTCGTTCGTTCTTCTTGTTCACTTTGTTCAAATAACGAAACTCTGAAACTTAAAGTTTCGTTTAAAGGTTTAACGAGTTGCGCTATCCGGGTACGTTATAATAAACATCCAAACTTATAACTTTTACTAACTTTCAACATATCTCAAAGTTTAAGGTTATTGATGTAATTATAATTAAAATTCAGTTTTAAAAGAACTATGAACCTTTAGGGGCCAAAATGTAAATTTAATTAAATTATATTATTAAACTGAAAATCCAGCCCATCTTCCTCCTTCAATCACATTGTTCCGGCGAAAGAATGCCGGCGGCGGCCGTAATGACTCCGGCAACCCTTAACCCATGCGTTTGACCCATTTGATTGTTGTAACGGCTTAGGTCATTGATAATAAACGTTAATCAACAGATTAATTGCATTTTAACGTCATATAATGTAACACCCATCAATTTTCGTTTCGAGATGGAAGCCTTATAGATTTTGTTTATTCCCGGGTCCGAACCGGCTTACTTCGGGGACCTCCTTGTCATTCTCGTAAGTTAATATAATTAACTTTTTCATCCAAGTTGTTACATCTTCCAAGATTGAGGGGCTAGTATGTAACTATGTATTATATCAAAAAAACCTAATCCCCTTTTTCCTTTCTTCAGCCGATCGCAACTCAGCAGCCTCTCCCAAGCCTCATTTTTCTGTTTTCCAGCCATAATCAAGGTGCAAAACATCAATTCAAGGTTAGTCTAACGTCCATGCAAGTCTTTTTCACCATTAAACCCTTGGTTGAACATGTTAGGGTTGAGTTTTGATTATAACAGTTTCTGACAGATTCATACTCGTTTATTGTTCGGTCTGTAAATTTATGAAAATTTATTGTTTTTGATCAATTCTTGTTTCCATGATGTTCTATTTTGAGTCTAGTTTCAAGAAAGGTATAATATATAATTTTTGACAAGATTTGAATGGTTTTTATGATTTTATAAGATCGAGTGTCAAAGTTGATGCGGGATGACGGATTCTGGTCTGTCTTCCCGACATCATGACTCTTTTTTGACTAGTCCAAATTGGTTGGTTCCACTTCTGGAACTTAATATTTTAAGTTAGGATTCAAACCCTATTGAAACCGTTTAATTTGGTTTGGTAATGATTTTTATGAAAATAAAACCGTTTTGTTGCACACTGAAATAGCTGCACGTACCTTTCTATGTTGGAGGAATTGTTATATTTTTGTGTGTATTGGAAAAATATAAAAAAAATATTTTTAAAAGCCTAAGACATTTATTAAACTCTGCTAAAAAATTCATAATTTATTTCCAGGGTTTTCCTATGTAATAAAATGCATCTTCGTGTGCTAAAATTTGCTTGTTATACTCGTTATTGATCGATAAGTTTGTTTTAAGCTTAACCGGTGGCCGTCCAATTGTGTTCTTGTCGGGGCTGTTTGAAGTGAGGTTTTGCTTCGTCATCTTACTAGGTATGTCATATGTGTTATACTTTAGTATCGTGGGCTATGAAACTCATTTGATTGATCAATTGTCGATAGATTGAAAAATAATAGGATTTTGTTTGTCTAGTTTGTTGATTGTTGCGTTTAGCGTGTTGTTCAAGGGAATTAACAACCAATTCAGATTGTGTAGCCTCGGCATGTATTACGGGCTGTGGAAAACTTAATTTTTATGTTAATGGGGCTGAATTGGTTATCGGTTTCTCAAACGGGTCGGTACAACGCAAATTCGCGTTTAATTGGTATTTTATGCGTTGTAAAAGCGATTACCGACCATTCCAACTCGTGTAGTGTCGTGTGGACTTGTTGGCTGTGATTTTATTAAATTTGGTCCACACGAGGCTGAGTTGGTTGTTAAGAGCATAAACAACTCATAAACGCGCATATTCGTTCGACTAAAAACTCCCGAGGGTATTTTGGGAATACTTTGTCACCGGAATTAGCTAAGGGAGGTTTTGGTAAATACAAGGCCCCGGGGCTGTTGTAATTGAACTTGATAAGGCCGATGCTTTAAGTAAATCAAATCATGCTAGAACGCCTCGTAGGATAAACGAGTCGGTTCAGTTCCGTTAGTAATCTTTGCGTGTAATCCGAGAGGCGTTTGAGTTATGGGAATACTTAGGGACTCTCTAGCTCGTGGTGGTTGTGTGCCCCGTATCATGTGAGTTCATGAAGCCCCTTTATAACTCTTTTTACATTTTGGGCTGGCATACACACCCTATTACAATTTTACCTTATTTTACTCGTTTAAACTATTTGGATTATATTGTATAATTTTGCTGGCATCGTATATTTCTAGAATTATGTATAAATTCTATCATACATCTTAGGATATTTTTAAACCCGTTTACGATCCTATATTCCTGAAAATTATATATATTATTTATAGTCTAGGCTTGAAGATGCTATTAGGCCTTGTATTAATTCCTAGACTAGTCATTATTTATAGTTTACACGTGATGATGTCGTTCGGTTGATCGATTGGCTAAGATTTATATTATTGGTAGTCTATGCTTGGGGGCATATTTGGACTCGTTTATAATCATTCATTTCTGAGAACTATTTACTATTGATAGTCTATAGTTGAGGACATTATTGGACTCGTTTATAATTACATATTCCTATAAACCATATATTATTGATAGCCTATGTTTGAGGATGATAATAGAGTCGTCTATAATTATATGTTCCCAATATTATATACCAAAGGCTATGCTTAATTAAGTTATTTAGTTGATTGATTGTAGTCTTATTTGTATTTGTATATTTATGTGACCATGTGTGAACTATATTCTATGTCTTAGGATATTTTGGACTCGTTTTGGGTTATGAATTCCTTAATGGTCATATGTTGTTTATGGACTAGATTCGTGGATGTTATTAGGTCTGGTACTAATTGAATACGAATAGACCTATTTATATTAGTTTATATTTTGGACTGACTTATATATATATATATATATATATATATATATATATATATATATATATATATATATATATATATATATATATATATTTGTTACTCCATGGCCTATGATTGGTAATATTAATTAGTTCCTAGTGACTAAGAATTAGTTGCGTGTGCCTAATGTGAATGGGCATACGGTGCAATGATTGTTTTGGCCGTGCCAAACTATACTACTCAGGTTCTAAAATCCTGTGGCGGGCCCTAGAAAGCTCGTGAGGAGGGAGGTTCGTGTGTCATACTCATCATTGTATTAGGGTATTTGTGCGCATGGTTATTTTAGCCGGGCTAAACTATACTACTCAAGTTCCAAAATTCTGTGGCAGGCCCTGAAAATCTCGTGAGAGGGGAGGCTCATGTGGCATGATCACCATCATATTGAATCTTGTGTGCATGATGATTTTGGCCGGGCCAAATTATACTACTCAGGTTCTAAAATCCTGTGGCGGGCCCTGGAAAGCCCGTAAAGGGGCTGCTCGTGTGGCATAATCATCATACCGGGTCCCTAAAATCCCGTATCACGTGCTTAGATCGTACGTGTGTTCGACCGGGCATTGTATTGTCTTGTTAATATTTGTGCATTTATGAAATCCGGTGTGGATTATATTCTATTCCTTAGGATATTTTAGACTCGTTTTGGTCAAAAATTCCTTAAGGTTATATGCATTGTTTATGGTCTAGACTCGGGGATGTTATTAGGCTTGGTGTTAATTGAATACGAGTAGACCTATTTACTTCAGTTCATATTTTGGACTGACTATTATATATTACCTTATAGCCTACGATTGCGGATATTATTTAGTTCCTTGTGACTAAGAATTATGTGAGCAGGCTTATTGATGTGTGTGTGTATGGTGATTACGTCCGGGTCAAATATATTACTCGAGTCTTGACTCGTGGTGGAGAGGCCCGTGTACGTGTGTTCGACCATGAATGTATTATTTGGTTATATTTATTTATTTATATGCTTATTATTCCCTGTTTTAGATCTATAACCTTTGAAATAAATTATGAATATTGTTTATGAAAACTTGAACTCACTCAGCTCTAGCTGACTTTGTGTGTATGTTAGATTGATTTTCAGGTTGAGAAGTAGGGAACTACCGCTTGGACGTGCTCGAGACTACTCGGACGGTTGAAGGCATATCTAGTCGGAGATTTATAACGCAAACTGTTTTCTTTTCATTCACTACTTTAAACATTTAAATTTTGGTTTTGGGCACTCTTCCTGGTTTTTGGGGATTTTGATATTTACTATTCCGTTGTTTAGTACTCTAAACTGATTTTAATAAGATGAACTTGTTTAGTTTTAAATTTTGAGAATTTTTGGGATATGATGGCCAACTGTAGGATTCCGGGATTCGGGGGCTTACATATAACCACCATGTAATCCCGTGAAAGTCGCCGGAAAATCGGCCAAACCCAATAATGACAATTAACGAGCCTACGATCCAATTACTTGTACAAATAGACCCTAAACGTTCATTTAAACTCGCTCACAATCTCTAATCCCACTAACAAACACTCAATATTTCCGTTTTGATCTTTAATGTTAACTTTCCGGTAAGTCATGGTTCCCCGCCAAAACGCAACGATACCAAGTAAGTATTATATGGTTTTGCTTAGTTTTTCAGTGATTATAGAAACCCCTAACTTAATATAATCAAACATAGAATGGATCAAGAAAATTGAACTTAGGGTTTGTAAGATGAAGAAGATGAACATACTATTTATTTAGAATTATCTTTTTTCATACATAAACTGAATTGCTATGATAGTCCACTGGTTAACTTCATTACGTTGTAAACACCGGACCCGGGTTCGAAACCCGGGTCAAGCGTTTTGTTCTTCTTTTTAAACTGTTATTATATCTATTATTAATAAATAATATGGCTTGTATCTGTTATTATATATAAAGGAATAAAATCATACTCCTAACGAATATTATACATAGAGCAACTGGATAATACCTTGAGTTGGTAAAGTAAGGACCCGGGTTCGAAACCCAGGTCGGACACTCATTTTTTTATTACAAGTATTAATTTAATTATATTTTATTAATTAATTAATTAATCATTTAAAATCATAATAAATCATAAAAAAAATCATTTTTAAATTAAATAAAAATTATCTAAATTGACCATAAAATATATCTCACCTTTTTACACTTAAAAACTAAAATTTCCGCTTTAGTAAACCGTGATTAAAAAAAAATCATTTGTTAATAATAAAAGTCAACTTTAACTCTTTAAAAATCATTTCGCTTAAACAATAATTATAATTCCAACTTATAATCCTTAGTTCAAGACTTTAGAATGTTTAAACTTTGTGCCTTTGCCATTAAAATGATTATAACCCAATAATACCCTAGTTGTCGTTAAAACATAAATATTACTATAATAATCAAAATCTATATAACTAGTAAAATAATTCCTAAACTTTCAATATAAGCTAATACAATATTTAACCCCGTTAGATTATCGATTGAGTCTCGTATTTATTTATCGTAGTTAGAGTGAATTGCTCTTTTGGACTTTTGTGACGCTTTCGGTTCTTTTGCCATTCTCAATCTTTTCGACGATATCGGATTTCTTCATCGCATCAATTTATAAGGTGAGTTTTCATAACCCCTTTTTACTTTTACACGTTTTGGGGTGTAGCACGTTCAAATTTGCTTTTCTTGTGTCAAACTAAAATTCACATGTGTGTCTTGTATGTATTTGTTTTGTACCATATTGCTTGTAAACTATGTGATTATGTGCTAGTTGTTTAATGTTTTTTTGGTGGATACTCATATTCATAGTGGGAGGGTCCGACGGGACGTACCGACGCCGTCCATTTGTTAATGGCGGTATCATACACATACTCATAGTGGGAGGGTCTGACGGGACGTACATGCGCCGTCTATTTTTGAATGGCGGCATCATTATCATTATTTTATACTCCAAGTAGCTCGACGAACGGGGGTTCCCTAGTAGATTTGACTTACGTCAAGTGAATGGGAATATCATCTATTTACATTTCTTTTGCTTTGTGATTGAGATGATACATCTTGACTTGTGAATTTTACACTTTTCGTATTATATATATGCAAAACTTTACTAATTCTCACCAACATTATTGTTGACAAATTATATTATTTTAAACGTGCTGCAGGTTGAAGTCTAAGGATTGAAGACTAGATTAGTTGGACCATTAGGGTATTAGAAATACAACATAATGAAATTCATTGTTTATTGTATTGTTATTTGATTGTGTATTTGTGATGTATTGAAATGAAATAAATATAATTATTGTCACTTTAATAGCGTTATGAGCTTATGAGTGATCTTTACGTCACACCCGGGCGTACTCCGCTTTAGCCGGGGTGTTACACAACAATCTCTCCTATGATTGAAACAAGCTTAGATGCACCAAAACACACCTAAATTACCTAGAGTTGTCAAAAATACACATCAAATCCTTAAAAACGATAAATAGCTTGACTTAAAGAAAATGATTACATATTCAAGTTATGCCGCATCGCCATTACAAATCAAAATAAATGAAAAAGATAAAAAAATTAAATATAAAAAAAAAAGAAAACAAAAGACATAGCATATGAATTTTAATATTCTAGTCTATCATATCTCCTCTTGATTTCTCTTTCCCGTTCATATCTCTTCATATCCTTGACATAAGATACCCATTGTTGAATCATGCTCAACTCAACATGGTAACTATGTGTGATGGGAAGTTCAATGTCGTTAATATCTTTCAGATCATCTTCATGTAAGTATCGAATATCATCATCTTCTTCAATAACAACCGAAATCTTCGCATCATCACTAAGAAGAATGTGATACTAAGTCACTGGATCATACTTAATCCTAAATATTCTTCAATCTGGTATCACTTCAGCATTTTATCTGGTCATGAATCTTTTCATTCTTATTGCTTCCCTGATTATCTAATTTGGACTTTTTGGAGAAAATTTTGACTTTTGTAACTCTTGCACCATCTTTCTTTTCTATTCTATAAGTAAGGGAGGGATCCACATTCACATTGTATCTTGCCTTATTCTTAAGCATTGGAAACGGTTCCCTCATTTGATTACTTATGTATTGAGAGAGTTTGTTCTGTTGGGCTCTAGCAAGATTATACTGATTCTCATAATCATGAATGTTACATCCTACTTTTATGGATAAATAATATAAAACGGATATATAAATGTGTGTTTTCATTTAATTACGTTAAATAATAGAAGTCGAGGGTGGCTTGGAAAATAAAAGAATGGACTTGGAGATGCTTACAGGCCTAACGTCCATGGGCTTGGAGTACTTAAACTCCTTAAACCTCCCTAAACCCTAACTTTCTCATTTCCATCACCTAGCCTCCATACACACTCAAAAACGCAAACAAACACACCACTTTCATCCCGGATTCAGATCTGGGGTAAAGGAAGGATAGATTTCATGTTCAAGCATCACCAAACAACAAGAAACCCGTCTAGATCACGTATTGTTCCAGATTCGAACCAAACCAGAACCCAAAAAGGTATGTTTTTGATATATAGGTTAGGTTTCAGATGTCGGTTTGTCTTAAGATTGGATATGAAGGCAAATCAAGTCTTATGGTGTTATAAAAACATAAACTTTATAGTAAACGAATTAACGAGTGCGAAAAGGGACGAACAAGTGATGTTCAAACCCTTTTAAAGTGGGAAGGTGAAGTGGTTATGACCCAGGACTCGTTGTAATGGTAAAATGGGCCTTCAAGAGATGAAATAAAACAAAAATAGCTTAAAGGCATGTAAAACGAGTTTAAATCGAATCGGGATTCGACTCGACTAAAAACTAATCTAGTCGAATTTCCATTCGACTCGACTGAAAACTAATTGAGTCGAACAGAAATTCGACTCGAATGGAAAGTAATCGAGTCGAACGGGTATTCGACTTGAATAGAAAGTAATCAAGTCAAACGGGTATTCGAATTGAATGGAAAGTAATCAAGATGAACGGGTATTTCGACTCAAATGGAAAGTGATCGAGTCGAATGGTTATTCGACTCTAATCGGTTGAGATTCGACTCGATTAGAATGGATGAAACTCGATTCGACTCGTCTAAACTTGACTCAAATTCATGAAAAGGTCATTTTCTGATGAAGTTTTAGTAAAGACTTGCTAATGAAAATAAATTTTTTCCAAATTGACTTGGCAGTTCAACCCTAGTCACGGGCTTCACTAACCTAGAAGAATGATGTGGTTAGAAGTAGTTAATTAATGCATATAAATTATTATATAGTTAGCCGTGGGCAACTAAGGAGAAGTGTTACCGTTAACCCCGAAAGGAACAGAATCCAGGTGAGTTCTAACCCCCTTTTACCTTTAAACGTTTTTAGGTTGTATGCATACTCAAGAAAGAAGATAAAAGATGAAGGTGGCATGTTTTACATGAGAAAGTAAATGTGTAAACTAGTAATAAATGTACTTAACAACTTTACGTTAAAGATGTATGAGGAATGTGAGTAAGTCATGATGTGGGCATCAGGGGCGTCGTAGTACCTTATACCTATCCACATCATGAGTACTCGTGAGTAGTATGCAAGTGTTATTACGGTAGACAGATGCTCCAATTAAGGAACTGATAGTGTGCTATGGACAGTAAAGCACAGGCACGAACATAATAAAAGGACTAAAAGCCTATACTGTGTTCAGGGCACGTGTTGTGATTGTAACGTGGTCTAGTTATAGTCATAAAGTATTGATAGATAGAATAATGCATGCAAGATGGTCCAGTTATGGATACTACGGTAAGGTGGTCCAGTTATGGAAGCTATGGTAAGATGGTTCAGTTATGGATACCATGAATAAGTGGTCCCATTAGGGATACTAAGTATGGTAACCAATTAATATGTACGCATATGTGGAATGATCGCATGGTATGGTGGTTAATGAATGTATAGATATACGTTGTGCGATTGTATGGTCCAGCAACGGATACTAGTAATATATATAATATTTTAAATGTTAAATGCATATTTGAATGTTAGTTGATAAAAACAAGAAGAAGATAGTGAGCAAGCCCTACTAATACTTGTGTAGAATAATAATATGAATGTAAATGTGTATGAATGTTAAGCATAGAAGAATGGGTATATGTTCATGTGTAGAGCCTTCGGGCCTCATGCATGCATAATAAGTTTCCTAGCAAATCCCTCTAACTTCGCATAGGACGTAGACGAAGTGTGGTGTGAACATTTGAGAGGACTAAGCCTCTATATGTTGGCATGTATAAGTGGTATGGCATAAGTACTAGTGAGGGCAAGCCTCTACGTGCTTTCGGTTATAAGTGGTATGGCGTAAATACTAGTGAGGGCAAGCCTCTATGTGCTTTCGTTTATAAGTGGTATGGCATAAGTACTAGCGAGGGCAAGCGTCTAAGTACTTTCATGTATAAGTGGTATGGCGTAAGTACTAGTGAGGGCAAGCCTCTACTTGCTTTCGTGTTTAAGTAGTGTGACATAAGTGCTAGTGAGGGCAGGCATCTACATGCATTCGTGTGTTAGTGCGTACTTAACGAAAGGGCAAGCCTTTATGTTATGTTATGTTATGTGTGAGTGCCTGAAACATGTGCTTTATTTATAAATCGCATTTTATGAAAAGAAAGAAATGTTAGAACTCACTCAGCTTGTAGCTGACTTTTAGTATGTATGTAGGTATTTCTGATGACATGGCAAGCTTGGGGTGCGTGCGAGGCTACCCATATTGAAGATCTAGCTAAAGATAGAAGTTATTATGTAAAATTTTTAATTTCCGCTGCAAATTGTATATGCTTCCGATGAAACAAGCTGAGTTTATGAGTAAATCCAACGTCCAATATAGGGCATCGAAATCGGGGCCTTACAATGAAGAAGAAGCTTTACTAACTTGGTAAGTTGTTCACTGTAAATCCTCTAAAATATTCATTTGTTTCAACTTCCAATTCTCTCCCACTTCTCATTCTTATCACCAACACCCCTTTCTTCTTGTCCCAGAACCAATCCTTTGGAATATCATCTCCTGGAATATCAGGTTAAGGACTTGATTCTCTTCTGTATGTTGATACCATTTGTCAAGACATTTGGACTCGGGATTCACTCGGATACGAACAAGAATAGTAACTGACGAGACCAAATTAATAATGAAGAACCCTAACTATAGCCGGCGGAATCAACTACAATTAGTAAGTTGCAAAAACTGGAAATGACAAAAGATCAATAAACTCAAAAGATTTTCATTGCATTAATTGATAATCAATAAGGTACAAAGAAATATTAGGGTTTGAAGGAATGTTTGCGCTGATATCTATAAGCTCGGGTGAATTATGTGTGCAGATGTCAGGTCAATTGTCCCATTAATGCTATCTGACATTCTATTTGTATGGGACCTAACATTCCTTCTAGAAACCCTAATCATTAGCAAAAACAAAAAAATATACAAGTGCAACAGGCCTTTGAGCAAGCTATTTATTGATAAGCACGGCTCCTTTGACCTTGTAATCTTGAGTATGCTCGGAATTTTACTTCGAGCAGGCAAACACTTAGAATATTTGCAACGTGCAAATAATCCTCTCAAGTTAGCTTCTTCTTCTCAAGCATACCAAACTTTTCTCGGATACGCTACTATGAGTAAGAAAGTTCTTGCTTGGATCACTTCAGTCTTAATTTAGTTTTGTTTGAACTAACCAAGTATGCTCGGGTACTGTAGGTTTGCTTGAGACTAAAATCAGCTGGGTGTAACTCTTAGATGATTTTCATAAACTCCCTACCAACGAGTTTGTGATCCTCTTTGTTATTATAAACCTTACTCGACCCACTAAGTTTCTTGTGAACTCAGTTTAAGCAAAGTATCTTAATAGGTTTTCTCATTAGCAAACCTTGCATGATCAAGAGCAGCCCTTGTTCGACGAAGTGGAGTTTTCTCAAACTCATCACTTAGAAGATTTCTGAAGACCATCCTACTCGGGTAAGGATATCTTGCTCGAGTAAGTAAATTCTTTGCTCGGAGTGCATAAGCTTGCTTGTAATCCATACTTAGTTGTTTCTGGAGAGGTTGAGAAGATTTCAATCATTCCTTAGACCCAAAAGATTCGTCTATTTTGTCGCCACTACTCCAACAGAGTAATCACACTCACCTTTTTACATTTTATACTTTGGGGGTAGCAGGCGTAATTGTGTTCAAACTTACACGTCTTAATACCTCAATGCCAAATCCACAAATTTCACAATATGTGTTTATACGAATGACTGCTCAATCACTTATTGTATGTAATATGCCGGGTTTTTTGTATTTGTAGTCGTTTATGTTTACCCGAATTGGGAATGTAATTCGGATATTTCAAATTAACGAAATCTTGAATTTATTAGTATTTAACTTTATTTAAATTATTTTATAATCTCTTAACTTCTCTTAACTTTCAAACTCGTCAAACAACTCATAGAAATCCTTAAAATCGCTTCATTTGACTAAAAATCGCATTTCTAGAAGTTCACAAGTCATTTTTGCCCAAAAAAAACAAAGTTTTTGGAGAATCAAGCATGCCGCGCCGAGCGAGGAAAAAGCCCTTGTGGGCCGCACCATGCTGGGGATTCACCTACGCATCTAAAACTCACTTTTGGTTCATTTTGCCTGTTTCATTAATTTTGGAAGCTCGATTTGCGTGAATCTCTTTAAAAAACAACTAGAATATGCATTGGCATAATGCCAAAGCATATTCCATTGAACTACGAAGATTAGGGAATAAGAAATCAACCTAATTTTTATTATTATTATAATAATTTCTTTCCATTTTAATGATTGCTGCAACTAATAAACGAATTTCTGGACTTTATTATTTAAACAACTTATCATAAAACCCTAAACCCTAATGCAGCCTCCGCCTCCATCTCAAGTTTCGTGATTTTGGTGTTTCTATTGGTGATTTCTTTCAAGTTCCTCAACCTTTGGTTTGACTTTCAAGACTCAAGACTCGTTCCTCCTTCGTTTCTCATTAATCTATTGACTTTTAGGGTAAATTGTCTTATGCAAAGTTGTTATTGAAGGAATAAAAGCCCTCAATCAATTTCAGTGATTGGGGAGTTTCGTTTTTAAATTGAATTCTGAGCCGTTAGGGTTCATAAAAAGTCAACTTTTGTAAATAATCATTTACTATAGCTTCTGGTCAAAATTGGTTTTCGGTTCATAAGACTTTTATCTTTGTTTTCACTTTTACATGTACTGGATCAGAACCGAACCCAAATTCCACTGTTTGGATTCTAGCTCGCACCAGCTTGCTTATATCTTAATTAATTCATAACTTGAGTTCTATTTATCTGTTTGTTGTGATTCTAGTGGCCTTATTCTCGGTTTTAATTCTACGTTATTGTCTACAAGTTTCAAGTTCATTCATGTCGGATCATTTAGCGCGTTAAAGACTCGAGACTTTTTTTCTTCGTAATTTATTATTATTTTCTCACCCATTAAAAAAGGTGAATAATCATTCCCTAACTTTTATTGTTTTAAACCTTTTGGGGACCTTATGTGTACCTTATAATGTTTTTATATATGTCATATTATATCAATTGCAAATCTTGCATATTGTATAGTTGATCAATTAAATGCTTATATGCTATTTGCTTACTTGCTCCATTGTTTATTTATTGCGTTTGGAGAGGTCTATCATAATCATATTAAAGTATGATCATACGTCGTCTTAGTAGCCGTAGCCCGTGATCGTGTGGTATGTTCAAACGACGCCAATTAATTGTTGATACCCATAATATTGATTTGTGTTTTTATCTTATCTTATATTTATTATCAACTGTGATTACTTGCTTAACTTTATGTTGAAAAGCGTATATTGTAGGTTATATATATGGTTGAAGTGAAAATTTGGAGAGTTAGTTTGGATTTTAGGGTATTTAATAAAAAGACAAGTTTGAATGTTTTGTTTGTTTTTCTTTTGGATTTATTGTGTTTGTTTAGCCGATCTGTACTTGTTTTATTTAATAAAATAATTTAGATATTATCATAAATATTGTATGATAGTTAGTGTCTTGTGAGCTGTGAGCAATCAGTTCACGCGGCCGACATTTTCACTTTAGGTTGGGGTGTGACATTGTATACCTCAGTATGATTACATGCTTAAGTGTTTATTTTCAATGTTATTGTGCTTCAATAAGTATGATCATACCCCCTAACTATTTGGCTTTGTGCCAAATAGAATAGGGCCTCAGTTACATCTTCCTTGTAATATGGTTATTGCCTATTGTAACATTCGTTGCATTTTAAACCCGAAAACCCGACCCATTTCGAATTTTCGGTTTTGTTTATATATATATATATATATATATATGTTATAAGGGTGGAGTTATAATAAGAAGTGGAGTGTGTCTAAACAGTATAAGAAGTAATCTGGTGCGTTAGATTTGATGATCTGATGGTCTAGATGGAAAGTATGTTTTTTAGGCGGTGTGTTTTTTTTATTTCTTGTTTTATAACACTCTAAGGGCATATTCGTCCAGTGTGTTATATTATATATGGAAACACAATTAAATTACAACATTAAAAACACATGTTTATCCCTTTTGCCTTTGACACTTTTGGTTACTTAGCTCCAGATGCCGTAGACCTTCTAAACAGAGTTCAAAAAGTCATGCATAGCAATTTATCGGCTCATAAGAATCAAAATTTTGTTTTTAGTTGGATTAGGTTTGCTATCCAAAAGGGGGTTGCGGCGCAGCTTGTTGCCCGCTTACCTGCCACTTCATTGTAATCGTTTGATGTGTAATGAAATTTCAAACACATCGTAATCTCTTTTAAATCAAAATTTAAAAACAACACCAAGAACTAAAACACACTGTATGAACAAAAACACTATAACTAATATCTAAAAACATGTTCCACCCCAACCTTAACAACATCATCTCAAACACTAATGTCGGTTTATATCGGATTCAAACAAGAACTACAACACAATACATTATTTTCCAAGTGAACTGTTGGTTGAATCGAACTCACGATAACATCCCGAATTTCATTTGTAACAGAAATAACACCACCAGATGAAGATTTAATCAAATTTCTTGTTTGCAATGCAACTTTATTATCCAAATATGGAGGTTTTGTAACTTTATTATCCAAGTCGTCTTTCTAAATGGGATAAGATTACCAAAACCCTTTTAATAATCAAAACACTGCATAAACATAAATCGTGATATCAAGTCATCGGCCGTTGATAATCAATAGAAAAAAAAATTATATGAAGCAACATTAAAAGCTAAAATACAAATCGTTTCCTTTACCATAAATTATTAATCATAGAAGAAAAATAATAAAAATATTATACGTATTATATATGAACTTATAATTATAGCAAATCTTTTTGGATTTTGTATTTTTTTAAAACCTTTAGAATAAAGTTTTGTGATGAAGTTGACTTCCAAATAAAGAAATTGTAAAATTGTTCAACAATAACGTAATTTCCGTAAATGAAGGAAGAGAACCACTGCCGGTAGTGTTTGTTTGTTTTTTTTTTTGTGTGACATGAACCAGGAAAGAACAACCATAAGCCGCCACCGGTGAGGTAGCCGGCCACCGCCACCACCAAACACCTTACAACACAAATCCCATATCGCCACTGCCTTCGCCCTCACACGATACAACAGCCGCAACCGCCTTAGCGCAACCCATCAGATCCAAGATCTTGTCATCATCGCTGGTGCTGATGCTACCACAAACAACCTTTGCTCCTCCCAACGTCTAGCGGGTGAACGGTATTACGGAGGTGGTTCAAGAGAAAGAGTATTGAGGCATGATGGTGGTGATAACCAGTGATTATGGTGGTAAATGGATGAACACATAATTAAGAGAAAGAGAGAAGATATTTAAAATAATTTATTAAGAGAAAGAGAGAAGATATTTATAATAATTTCTTACTTAATTCCAAAAAAAATAAAAATGATATGGACGAAAGTGTTCTTGTGTGTTATAATTAATCTAATGGTTCAGATCTTTTCCTATACTTCTTAGGAAAAACTAACTTCTTATTCAAACATTGCTATATATATATATATATATATATATATATATATATGATATATATATATATATATATAAAAGGTAACTATCCTAAGAGAACCATTGACAAATTGAGAACTTTAAGAACCATTTTGGACCACTAAAAAAATCCTCTAAAAAAATATTAAAAAATTATAAAACAAAAAAAAACAATAATTTTAAAAAGGTAAAAAAACCAAATTCTTATATTTCATTCTGGTTTCATTAAAAAAACGATTTTTTTTTCTTTTTAATTCGTATTATACGTTTATACATATGTATTAGTTACGTAATGTACACATATGTACATTATCATTTACTTTAAATTATGCATATGTGTATAAGAAAAAAAACATGTGTACATATATATACATATATGTATAATTTAGCTAAACCGAATTTTTTTATGTTTTTTTTAGAAACCGGGATGATAAATAAGAAATTTAGTTTTTTTACTTTTTCTATTTTTGTGTTTGTTTTTGTTTTATGATTTTTTTTATTTTTGGATTTTTGGTGGTCCAAAATGGTTCTCATAGTTCTCAATTCCCAAAACGTTTTCATATGATCCTGATCTTATGTATGTGTGTGTGTATATATCAGGTAAGATATTTAGTTACATATAATAAACTTCCTTGCTATATATACTTTTTGGTCTATATCCCGCGTTACGGCATCTAACCGGCACGAATTTAGTTGCGTCGAAGGCAGCGATACTTAACCGTAAACATGATTAGTAAGTACAAAACACATGCTTTTCTAAAGATAATTACATACAGATTAAAAAAAAACATAGTTTAAAGAAAATAAAAACAATAAAAAATCCATGATTTTAAAATCTATCGGTGATAAAACTACAAAAAAGAAAACAATTAAGCATTAGGAAAATTGGATTTTAATAATCCCAACTTTCAGTTATAGGCCAATAATAATCCCAACTTAGTTTATTCCCACCAGTGGTCCCAAATTTAAAAAAGTTGGCTTTCAATAGTCCCCCGTTAAAAAAAACTAACGGCGTTAACTTTTTTCCGAATTTCAAAGTGATTCTTTAGGGCTTTTGATCGGAAGGAGGATACAAGTTGATTAACATAAAACTTAGCTCGAAATGATGCTTCAAATGGCTTGATTAGTGCTACAAATCGGGTGTTCGAACTTCAAATGAACAAAAATTAAGATGTTTTGGGTATCGTTTCGAGCTAAATTTTACATCAATCGACTCGTATCCTTCTTCCGATCTAAAGCTCTAAAAAATCAGTTTGAAATTCGGAAAAAACTTAACGTCGATAGGTTTTTTTTTAATGGGGGGCCATTGAGAGCAACTTTCTTTAAACTTGGGACTACTGGTGGGAATAAATTAGGTTGGAATTATTATCGGCTAATAACAGAAAGTAGGGATTATTAAAATCCAATTTTCCTAAGCATTAAAACTAAATCCGGTCATAAGCAAACCTCAATCAGGCGCAGCAAACAGAGTCTTTAACAAACAATTCTTTAACCACCACAGCATGACAATAAATTGATTTTCTACTAAAATGATTTATATTAAAGCTTAGCATAGGCTTTTGTGTCAATAGTTCATTAGTTTGTTGAATTGATCGATCTATCAACCCTTTTGACTAGTTGGATTACATAAATGGGTCAGATCTAATTCAAGTCTAGATCCGTTGACAAAACACTTTCAATGCTAAAACATTACAATTCACATCAATCTTACTTTTTACAAATGGTGTATCTAATCTTGTCTCAAGTCAAATGATGTCTGGTTTAGGTTCCTGCACAAAATAAACAAGTAATTAGATAGTAAAGAGAATATTTACCCAACCGAAAACACTAAAACTTATATAACCAATTTCATTAAATACAATTTATTATATGAACCATGTACCTTCAAGTTTTAAGAGAAGAGTAAAAAAGTCATAATTTGTAAATGTGCATTTGGTATTGTCATTTGGTAATATTATATGAAGGCTTTGATGGGAGGATATACAAAATTGTCCCTAGAATAATAGTCTACATTTTTTATTAAAGTGATCTATGCATTAACAACAATATACCTATTTGACCTGTTCCCTTTATATATGACAAGTATTTTAACCGGTTAATATAAAACTTAACAAACGTAACACAGAGGTCTTGGATGCGCATGTTTACTATCAAGAGTCGTTCAGCGGTTAAAGGCTTGAGCTGGTTGTTCTCTATGTTGCTTAGCAACCGTGTTACAGTTTCAAGATGCGAGACACTGTCAACAAAATAAAAACAAATTAGCAACGGCATACACCAAATAATAACTTTATTACTTAGGACGTTTGCATAACTTCATTACCATTTATGCAAAACTTGCATACAAATTAAAAGTTACAGATTTAGTCCCCAACCACTTACTTCGCTTTCATAAATGGTACCAAGGTAAAATTAGTAATTTGCGCTCTTTAAAAGTTACACTTAAACCGAGTACTAGTTTACTCTATTAGGTATTACAGTTTAACCCTATTGTCTATTATTGTTATTAGTATATTTACTACTTTCTAAAGTAAAAGAGTAAATTACGCATTATCAAAGGTAGTTAGTAAATGGTCTGTAACTTTTAGAAAGGGCAAAATATTAATCTTATCTGACCAAGAGACCATTTATGAAAGCAAACTAGGTTGCTGGTGACTACATCCGTGACTGTTAAACTTTAAGGACGAAATCCACATTTTGTACCAAACAGGGACCATCCATGTATTTTACTAATTGCAAAATTATCCACAATAAATAAAACAGCAACTATACCTATTCAAGTGTGCAAGAAATTTTTAACCAGGTCGGGTTAGACCAAATAAATTATTTAAAAAATTCTAACAATAATGCACACTTTATGATCAAGAAATAGACACAATTGTAATAACATAAACAATGTGATAGAAACTAAAAATCGAAAGCTTTAATTTCTGAAAATAAAACCCAATTCTAGATGGGGAATCTCCGATTACAAGTAGTACGATAATAATTTCAAATTCTAGCCTAACTAATTGATAAACCTAGTAACCTATAAATAAGCTACCACTACTAGTAACTGCAACTAAACCACCCACTCGGCCACGTTTCTTGTTCTGCAAACTGCCATTTAACCCATGGGTTGGAACCTTCTTTTCTTTAGGGTAGGTTTGACCCACTGGAACTCCTAGGTACGTATCATTACTGCCCTCCTTGAAAACAGACTTGTCCTCAAATCGAGGTGATAAAGGTTTTGCTGGCTCTTGGGGCTGCATCCAGATTGGTTCGAGTTATAGATGGCGGAATGACCCATTTTCTTTGATATCTGGTGGAACCCTCTGCAACTTGACTTCCTGACCATTGATGGTAAATATCAAGAACATCTTGTTCCAGTTGGCTTGGACCGTGTCTAAGGTAGCTAGCCACTGGATGCCTAAAATCACATCTGCTCCGCCCAATGAGAATGGGTAAAAGTCTTGAGTGATTTGGAGGTTCGAGATGTTTAACTTAACATTTTTGCAAATTTGGTTGCAACGGATAACGACACCATTACCGATTCGCACTCCAAAAGGCTCCACCACATGAGTTGGAAGAGCCGCCTTTTTAACGAGAGTGTCGGCCATAAAATTATGAGTTGATCCGCTATCAGCCAGAATTAACACCTGCTGCGAATTGATTGAACCGTGGAGCGTTAAGGCTGGAATATGCGACTTTCCCATCATTGCTTGGACTGATCGCAGCCATATCCTCTTGATTATCCAGTCGATTCTGCCCGGTATTAGCGTCCGGATCGCATGCCTCGTTAGCAACTTCAAGTTGGTGATAACTACTCGCCTTGCAGCGATGTCCCGGTCCAAATTTGTCGCCACATCTGTAACATTCACCTCGGTTATACCTGGACTGTTTTTCTGGATCTGAAAAACGAACCGGTGTGGCTGGCGTGGTGGTTAAGGGTGGGCTGACAGTTGATGAGGCAGGAGTGAACGGTTTTGAATCTGGTTTTAGTTGGGAATTACTGGTGAGTTTCTTTTCAGCTTGGTTGAGGTTAACCTTGGATTCAAATTGGAGTGCAAGACTCGCAGCATTGTAGACAGTGCGTGGCTTATGGATGCGAACATCGGCTTTCAGTTCGTCTTTAAGCCCATTTAGAAACACACCAAGCAAGCAATGATCTGGCCAGTTAGTGACCCTTGCAGACCTCTTAGCGAATTCCAACCGATATTCCTGTGCAGTTCCTGTTTGTTTGATGCTGCATAAGTGTTCATCCGGGTTCTGAAATTCTGCTGGCCCGAAATGCTTTTGCAAGGCATGAACCAAATCTTCCCAAAAAGTGATGACTTGTTCGGAAGATAACCAGGAGTACAAGTCGAGAGCATCTCCTTCAAGATGCATGGAAGCCTTCAAAATCGTTCATCATCAGGGATGTGATAGTACTTGAAGTATTTCTCAGCCTTCAAAATCCAGCCACGTGGGTCACCAGTTGAGAAGGCTGGAAATCAATTTTGGTGTAGGGGCGATATTGATGGTTGGGTCGTCATTGAGTTTCACCATCGTCATGTCTTCCATAACCGCCACTAAATCTGCCATGAGGAGTCACCTTTGGCATAGCGTGGGCCTTGAGGGACGCTACATCCTCCTTGAGAGACTCCATTGATTCAAGACGAGCTGCAATTGCAGCCAATTGAACAGCAACTGGATCTGGATTGGAACCGCTGCTTTCAGGATTGTTTCGTGTTGCAGGTGCCATTTTGATTTTCCCGGCAATGGAACCAGTTGATAGAAACTAAAAATCGAAAGCTTTAATTTCTGAAAATAAAACCCAATTCGAGATGGGGAATCTCTGATTACAAGTAGTACGATAATAATTTCAAATTCTAGCCTAACTAATTGATAAACCTAGTAACCTATAAATAAGCTACCACTACTAGTAACTGCAACTAAACCTCCCACTCAGCCATGTTTCTTGTTCAACAAACTGCCATTTAACCCATGGGTTGGAACCTTCTTTTCTTTAGGGTAGGTTTGACCCACTGGAACTCCTAGGTACGTATCACAATGCCACCAAATAGGCCAATATCAAATAATAGCAAACGATGCCACCAAATAGGTCAATATCAAATAATAGCAAACAATGCCGCCAAATAGGCCAATATCAAATAATAGCAAGCTTGACATGTCATTGATAAGAATATTAAAATTTTGATATTTTGAATATATAAGGAGATAAGAACCTTTGTAAGCCATTGTCCATGTATGCATCCAAGGATGAAATTACTGAAGGCATCTGCTCCAAGACCTGTATCAGATGAAAGTAATTGCATGCTAATATAAGCTTTTAATACACAGTGCATTGTAAAAAAATTCATGTCATTAGGACCTGCTGAGTGTTCTTTATGGTAGATGCTTTAGCCAAGAGGTTTTTAGGAAGCTTTACAAGATTGTCCTGCAGAATAACAAGATAAAATATTTTAAGCCCCAGCACGCAACATAAAGAAAATTACAATGACAATGATTCTTAATGATGATATATACATGAAAACCGAGGTTCTATTATTGATGCTTTATCTATAAAAATGATCAGTTATCACATGGCAATGACAGAACACGCAACACATTCAATAATTGATATATAGACACACACGCACACACTAACACTGTTATCTCATGGCTCTATTTCATTCTGCAGCTTGCTTAAGTACAACCATACAACTAACTGTTAGTTAATTGTTAAGAATCACACAGCATATCCTAAACATTACAACAATTACAAATTCGACCCTCAACTTATTATTATCATATTAACTGAAAACCGTAACACATACTGATGCAGTTTCGGAAGCGATCAATGGCTCGAGAGACTCATGATTAATCAAAAGACGATAAATTGAACCGAAGTTCCAAGAACAATGTTTTTATAATAATAAACTTAATCGAAAACTTCTAATCTAAACAACCTTGGATCCATATTTATACTAAACATGGAAAAAGATAAACTAGGAAACGAGATAACATAAAATAATAAAAGATATTAAAAATCAAAATTCAAATATAGAGATAATTCTGCATCACATACAGTTGACATACAGATATTCAAATGAAAACTATTAACTAATTAGGAACCAAAGAACCACCCTTTGGCCCTTGGCTCATATTTCAATGGATGGCTGAGATCTGAACAGTTATTTTCCCCTCCACTCAATGAATTGTGACCATCCCATCCTCATCTATTGCACTATCATTAAAGGTCAAAAGGTGGTTGTCATCTGCACTAACCCATGTTTGTTTATAAATGCGTGTACATATATGTACACATATATAGACATTACAGAGGAACATATGAAATTCTGTTATACGCGCCCTTCAGGCCTATGAAAATCAAAACCTTCTATTTTCTTTATACCGTTTCATACACATGGTCTTGGAGCTTAGGGTCTCTTTGGAAGCAGCATCTCTATCTTTTGAGATAGAGGTATGGTTTGCCTACATCCCACCCTCCGCAAACACTGCTGATAGCCTTGCTATTGGCTGGATTGCAACCGGGTATGATTGATTTTGATTTGATTTTGTCCAAAGTAGCAACTAAAGGAAATTAAAGGAATTCGGTGAATGTCAGGAAAAAATCGCTTTCCACAGTTCTTTCAAGGAAAGAACAAGAAGGAACATTTGGGTTTATTTTCTTATGAAGAAAAAAAATCTTTGTTTTTATTTTCTGTTTTATTTCGTAGCAAATTATATCTTTCCCTTCCCTTGTTTTCTCTCCTTAGTTCCCTTCCCCTTGTTTACTTCTGTTTATTAAACTCAAAACCCCCTTTTCAATCGCCTTAAGTGATCTTCAGTACCAGCAATTGGATCTTTGATATGGTAACAAACAGTTTTTACTAGGTATAATATGTATGGTTGTTGTTTTATAGCAATTAAAAAGTGGTGTTAGGTAATTACTTAATCAAACATCAGGGTTAGGTAATTGGCCAAAGGAGAGTATAGTATGATACCTGAGATGGGGAGGATTGAAGCATGATGCGGATAAGATTAGAAGTGGAGAGAACCGCCTGTGAGATTTGATCCGTAACCACCCTTGACTTCTGTCTGCGTCCTCTTCCTGCTCCTGCTGCTGGACCTGGAGAAGAAGAAGAAGAAGAAGAAGAAGAAGAAGATGATGGTTCCATTGGTGTTGGGTACAAACGGAACACTAATGTGTTTTTAACTCTTTAGAAACCAAGTATTATTGCATACCCCATTTGATCCTAAAACTCTAAAATCAGTGTGCGATTTATCAGCTTCCACCCGATTGCCGATTGCTTTAGTTTTAATTGAGTACTGTTAACACAAATTCATGGGTATAACTTTTAACAAAATCAGATAGTTCTTAAACGAGTTATAACATCTCATTAAATTAAAAATTAGTGTTACCAATTATTTGATATGAAAAACCTATAAAAAAAGGATATACTAAAATTTAATATCCAATTTAAAAAGAAAAAGATATTATTTATAATTAATAAGCAATTTTATAGTAAAAAACATAAGTGGATCATGGGTCATCAAATCCAGATAGCTTTTAAACAGGTTATAACACATCATTTATTTATGAAACACTCTCATCATCAAATCCTAAGTATATTATTAACTTTCTTACAATAAAGAAAACTAAAATCCAAAAAATAAATATTAAAAAACAAAAAATATAAAACAACCATTCTCGTAAGCCATCAGATTGCTTTATTTGTAAATGAAGGTTTTCTCACGCATTTGACCCGAATTCACGAGTAAAGGTCTCACCAAACTCAGATAGCTCTTAAACGGATTACGACATCTCATTATATTAAAATTAATCTCATAAAATATTTGATATGAAAATCCTATAAAATAGGGATATACTAAAAATTAATATACTATTTTATTTAAAAAAAGATAGTATTTATAATTAAGAAACAATTTTATAATAAAGAAAATAAATGGGTAATGGGCATCACCAAACCCAGATAGCTTTTAAACCGGATTATAACATATCATTTATTTGTGAAACCATTTTATCATCAAACCTCAAGTATATTAATTATTAACTTTCTTACAATAAATAAAATTAAAATCCAAATATATATATATAAATATTAAAAACGAATAATGTAAAGCAACCCCCGTAATATGGGAGATAAAATCTAGTGGTGTAATATACTTGAGTAGGGGCATGTTGGTAAAACCCAAGCATTGAGTCGATAAGTTGACGTGAATTTGGCCAGTTTCGGTTACGTGCATTATTGTATCTGAACTAAAACCAAAATATTCTATGTTTACTTGGTCGACAAACCCGGGCGATGGTAAAACCCAAAACGCTTGGGCATTGAGGCGGTAACACGAAATATATTCAGTCAGTTCCGGTTATGTTCGTTACGGTACATGAACTAAAAAAGAGAAAAAAATACAAATCAAGATGGACCAATGAGTTGGCGTTGGTAAAACTAGAACGTTATCGGTCTCGGATGTTGAGGTTATGAGTCTACGAGAACTCGGTTAATTTCCTTCACATTTGAAGACTTTTATTTTCTTTTAACTCGTTTAATATTCAAACTGCGTGCATATTAACCCCGATCATCCAACGACTCTGATATAAGGTTGTAACCAGTCCTAATAAGCATCTTTAGCATTTAACACCATCCTGAAACACAAAAGCATGGTAGAAGTACCATAGTTAAAATTACAACCTTAACGAAAATAAACAATTAACACATTAAAATACATGATTCACACCCGACCATCAACCATCACGTTACAAGAAGAAGATACCCAACCTGATGATGATACAGGGAGGTACAACATAACCTATTCCCATAAGCATTTAAGTGAACACAAGGCATCATGGAAGGAGCAACAAGTCATTTTCAAGTAGTGCGTGGTGGTCCATCCAACAAGCGCGCACTAATCAGCGCAACGATAGTGGGAACTTACATTTCTAAGAGCCTCTTAATAGATAGGGGAAGTTCATAAGACATTGCATGTCCTTAAAGGGTGTTTTGACTAGTCTAAAGTTTACCCTTTTTTATTTTTCAAAATGTTCTATGCCAAAATAAGGAGTAACAGCACATACAACTTATTAGCTATGGATGTGAGACGAAACCTCTTCCTACCTATATATGGTAGGAAGAGGGCGGAGTTGGTTGCATGATATGTGTGGGATGGTATCCAAAGATGGAATGATTCAGGGGTGAAGTTTTAAGTTAAGGCATTGATAGTGGATCGAGGTAAAGTGTAAATGTCTTGTCACGTCATTGCTACGTAGGTGAAAAATGCGTAAAAAAAAAAACCTGTAACAATTTCATATGAAAATTAATTAAAAAAGATTAAAAGAAAAATAAACATATGATTATGATTGGTTAAGAAATTTTAAAAAATAACTCATGTAAATTGAGTAATGGTTCAATCTAACACGCTACGTCATTTCTCCTTTCAAGCTTGCGCCCTCAACGCTTAAAAAACAACCTGCCCGTTTTGATGTCCATACGCTTTTTGCTTACGTGGAGGAGGGCGTGCCTACACTACATATCTAGCAGGTTTGGAATTGAGTTTAAAAACAACTTATTGACTTATTGAAATTTTCAAAAACAATATGTTAAAAAAAATGTTTAGAATCACAAAAGTTCTTATTTTAGCTTTTTGTTAAAGTTAAATAGTTGTTTTGTAAAATCCATAAATTTTGGCTTTTCAAAATGGTTTTTTGAAAATTCTAATAAGTCAATAAATTGTTTTCAAACTCAATCCTAAACATGCCTAGATGAATTTATTGAGTCAGACATAACACTTTTTTATAAAACTATTACTGTACAACAATTGAGGACTTGGCAAGGACTTTGGAGCTGCCAAGTCCTGATTGGTGCACTTGACGGCATCGTATTGGTCGTTGGCATATTTTTTTGTTTTTTAGTTATGATATTGTAATGAACATAAGTGAGCCGACCGAACGCCAATTTTTTGTTTTTGTATGTTTTAATTCCGGTACACCATTCTCTTAAGCAATCTGATTGCTTTATTTGTAAATGAAGATTTCTCACGTATTTGACCTGAATTCACGGGTAAAGGTCTCACCAAACTCAGATAGCTCTTAAACGGATTATAACATTTCATTATATTAAAAATTAATCTCATAAAATATTTGATATGAAAATCCTATAAAATAGGGATATACTAAAAATTAATATACTATTTTAGTTAAAAAAAGATAGTATTTATAATTAAGAAACAATTTTATAATAAAGAAAATAAATGGGTAATAAATGGGTAATGGGTATCACCAAATCCAGATAGCTTTTAAACCGGATTATAACATATCATTTATTTGTGAAACCATTTTATCATCAAACCTCAAGTATATTAATTATTAACTTTCTTACATTAAATAAAATTAAAATCCAAATATACATATATGAATATTAAAAACGAATAATGTAAAGCAACCCCTAATACAGGGAATAAAATCTAGTGGTGTAATAAACTAGCGTTTTCGCCGGCGTATTGCGTAGGGGCATGTTGGTAAAACCCAAGCATTGAGTTGATAAGTTGACGTGAATTTGGCCAGTTTCGGTTACGTGCATTATTGTATCTGAACTAAAACCAAAATATTCTATGTTTATTTGGTCGGCAAACCCGGGCGATGGTAAAACCCAAACGCTTGGGTATTGAGGCGGTAACACGACACAAATTCAGTCGGTTCCGGTTATGTTCGTTACGGTACAGGAGCTAAAAAAGAGAAAAAAAAATACAAATCAAGATGAACCAATGAGTTGGCGTTGGTAAAACCAGAACGATATCGATCTCGGATGTTGAGGTTGTGAGTCTACGAGAACTCGGTTAATTTACTTCACATTTGAGGACGTACCGGAATTAAAACAAACAAAAACACAAAATTGGCGTTCGGTCGACTTCATTTATGTTCATTACGATATCATAAATAAAAAAAAATATGCCAACGACCAATACGATGCCGTCAAGTGCACCAATCAGGACTTGGCAGTACCAAAGTCCTCAATTGTTGTACAATAATAGTTTTATAAAAAATATTATGTCCGATTCAATAAATTCATCTAGGCATGTTTAGGATTGAGTTTGAAAACAATTTATTGATTTATTAGATTTTTCAAAAAACCATTTTGAAAAGCCAAAATTTATGGATTTTACAAAACAACAATTTAACTTTAACAAAAAGGTAAAATAAGAACTTTTGTGATTCTAAACATTTTTTTAACATATTGTTTTTGAAAATTTCAATAAGTCAATAAGTTGTTTTTAAACTCAATTCCAAACCTGCTAGATATGTAGTGTAGGCACGTCCTCCTCCACGTAAGCAAAAAGCGTATGGACATCAAAACGGGCAAGTTGTTTTTTAAGCGTTGAGGGTGCAGGCTTGAAAGGAGAAATGACGTAGCGTGTTAGATTGAACCATTACTCAATTTACATGAGTTATTTTTTAAAATTTCTTAACCAATCATAATCATATGTTTATTTTTCTTTTAATCTTTTTTAATTAATTTTCATATGAAATTGTTACAGGTTTTTTTTACGCATTTTTCACCTACGTAGCAATGACGTGATAAGACATTTACACTTTACCTCGATCCACTATCAATGCCTTAACTTAAAACTTCACCCCCCGAATCATTCCATCCTTGGATAACATCCCACACACATATCATGCAACCAACTCCGCCCTCTTCCTACCATATATAGGTAAGAAGAGGTTTTGTCTCACATCCATAGCTAACAAGCTGTATGTGCTGTTACTCTTTATTTTGACATAGAACATTTTGAAAAATAAAAGGGGGAAACTTTAGACAAGTCAAAACACCCTTTAAGGACATGTAATGCCTTATGAACTTCCCCTATCTATCAAGAGGCTCTTGGAACTATAAGTTCCCACTATCGTTGCACTGATTAGTGCGCGCTTGTTGGATGGACCACCACGCATTACTTGAAAAATGACTTGTTGCTCCTTCCATGATGCCTCGTGTTCACTTAAATGCTTATGGGAATAGGTTATGTTGTACCTCCTTGTATCATCATCAGGTTGGGTATCTTCTTCTTGTAACGTGATGGTTGATGGTCGGGTGTGAATCATGTATTTTAATGTGTTAACTGTTTATTTTCATTAGGTTTGTAATTTTAAATGTGGTACTTCTACCATGCTTTTGTGTTTCAGGGTGGTGTTAAATGCTAAAGATGCTTATTGGGACTGGTTACAATCTTATATCAGAGTCGTTGGATGATCGGGGTTAATATGCACGCAGTTTGAAGATTAAACGAGTGAAAAGAAAATAAAAAAATATGAACTTCTATTCCCTCACGACACGCAAGCCATATTCCTCGCAACACACGAGAGATCCCTGAAGGTGCCATGATTATTTTGTCCTTCATGACACGTGAAGGACTTGGCAAAAACGCTTTGCGACACGCTATCACACCCAGACCAAAAGTGGCGGAACATGCCGGGGCGCAACGTTGATTGCACATGAACGCATGACACTTTTAAAGTGACAATAATTAAACATTTCCTTTAATGAATTGAAACCCAAATAAAAGTTTTCCAAAACACGTTACGATCAAACAAAGATATCAATACAACATAAGTAAATTGTCCAATTTAAATATCTTAACGGTCCTACTAGTTGATAAAGTCTTCGTTCTTAATTCAACCTAAAATCAAAGCTATAGCATGTATAAAAATATATTTGATCAACACCAATGTTGGTGAGCAATAAACTAGTTTTATTATATATATAATGAGGCAAATGTCACAATTCACATGTGTAAATAGAACGTCGCAAACAACCAGTGCATATGCAATGTAAATAACCGAGGCTCCTTTCTATTAGCAACAACCATATTACAAGGAAGATGTAACTAAGGCCCTATTCTATTTGGCACAAAGCCAAAATAGTTAAAGGGGGGGGGGGGGAGATATGATCATACTTATTGAGGCACAATAAAATTGAAAATAAACACTTAAGCATGTCATCATGATGAGGTTTACAATGTCACACCCCAACCTATAGTGAAAATGCCGCCCGCATGAACTGATTGCTCATAGCTCATAAGACACTATCATGCTATATTTATGACAATATCTAAATTATTTATTAAATAAAATAAGTACACATCGGCTAAACAAGCACAGTAAATCCAATAGAAAAAAAAAACAAAACATTCAAACTTGTCTTTTTATTAAATACCCTAAAATCCAAACTAAGTCTTCAAATTTTCACTTCAACCATGTATATAACCGACAATATACGCACAAAATACAATATGTTTGTCAACATAAAGTTAAGCAAGTAATCACAGTTGATAATAAATATAATATATGATAAAAACGCAAATCAATACTGAGTATTAGCAATTAATTGGCGTCGTTTGACCATGCCACATGAACACTGGCTACAGCTATTAAGAAGACGTATGTGTTGGACTCCGTCTTCCCAAGACACATATTACAATTGATGTGGCTAGTACGTTATGATCCAAGTCAGATCATACCCAATAACAAGCTAGACAAACACCAATAATATTTGTTTATAGATGATCTGATCATAGTGAATAAATATTAACACTTATGATATTCAGAAAAGGGTTTCTAAATACATTGCACTTGTGAAATAAATAAATCATATGGTTGATTATATTTGAGAGAAGACATTTCATAATGTTATTTAAAGTTGGTTAAATAACTATATGTAAGGCTTATTACTTTTGTATGTTACTTGAACCATTTTATGTCACATTTTATAAAATAAAACATAACATAAGTTTTATAATAAAAATGTGATTTTGGTTTTGAGTTTGAATTTGAAAGGGGAGCCAAAAGTGGCTGCCCCCCCCCCCCTTCCCACCTCTCTCTCATCTCTTTATTACAAAACAACATGCAAGAGTTTTGGTTGGTCTAGTTGGGTGGTGCCTTGAAGACTCAACTTTCTCTCTCACACACAAGACATAAAAACTCTCTCCCTTTTCTCTCTAATTTTTGGCCAAGAGAGGAAGAACGAGAAGGAGTTTTTCAAAGTGTAAATCCTAGCATACAAGGGTGTTTTGTTAGAGGCTTGAAGGGTATACAAGCTTGAGGGTCTTCTCCTATGAAGACTAGCCATTCAACCATCCTTCTCTTCATCTTTCTAAAGCTTCTTGAAAGGTTGTCTTGCATGAACATCTTATGGTTGTTTGTGTTGGTAAGCAAGTAGTTTCGTATATGGATCCTGGTTTTGGGTTTTACATATAAAATCGGTTTTATATACATCTAAATAACAAGATTTAAAACTATTTTATCTGCTGCGTTTTTCATATAAAATAGGTTAATATTACTTTGATAATCTTGTTAAAACCCAACAATGGCATCAAGATCCGTTATACGAATGCATGCTTCAATAGATCTAAAAAAATTTCAGGTTTTATGGTGTGGCTCACCATATGGCTGAAAGTTTTTTGGGTTTTTGGTTACCCATTGGTTTTTCAAGATTATAATATACATGCATGTGGTAATATTGAAGAATTAAGTCATTTGGATGATTAGTTGTTTTGTTTGGACAAAACCCGAAACTTTCGGTTCACATATGCTTGGCCGAAAGTTTGAGGTTAAAATGGGGAACCATTTTAGACTTGTAATACTTGCATATTTAGATGTGCATTGGATGTTCATAACCTAGCCATGGCCTTGTGTTTGGATGAATGCTTGTGTTGTGGTTCATTTGATTATTCAATTTGGTTATAATATTCATTTATTTGGGTTTGTAATCTATTTATTTATTTCATATTAGTTTGTAATAATAAGTAGATTAGTTGTATTTATTTTACTATAGAAAAATGTATTAGGATATATTTATGTAAAAGAAGATGCAAGAAAGGAAGCCCAAATAAAGTGGAGGAGTCACAACACAAAGTGGACGCTTGAGGCATTTGGATGCGGAATCAATTGGGAGTTCACCGACACGAGCCTTGTGTCAATTTTGTCCCTTAGGAGAGACTTTTTTGGCACACTTGTTTCGGTCAACAAGTGTTGTCAAGATTAGGTGGCTATGGTTATGAACTTGTGGTTGTTTTATTTATGCTTGCTTGGTTGATTTATATTTTGTTTTATCTTACTTGCATATGGATAGTTAACAACTTAAAATCAACAACTTGCATAAAATCGATTCCTTAGAAATCGTTAGGTAATAAAATTGGTTTTATTAAAGATTAATAATTTCACAATAAAATGGGTTTTATAAGAAGGAACTTTGAAAATGGGTTTTCAACTAAGTACCATACATTTGAACGCATGCAAATGAAAGGTACATAAATTGTTTTTCAATCTAGAATTTAGAAAACGAAAATCCTTTTTTGTTGATACATGACTTGGGCATCTCGGTCTTTATTATCTTATTATTATATGTTTGATTAATGTAAGGGTATTTTGGTAAATAGCCCATTCGCTCTAATGTAAAGCTATTCGTTACCCCGTAACGAATAAGCTACATTCGTTATGTTTGTAAGCCACATTCATTAACCCTGCTTAACGAATGTGACAACGAATGAAGGGCATTCGTTAGTATTTAATGTAACACGAATGAGTCTGTTCATTCGTTAGTATTAATGTAACGAATGTCACATTTGTTAAACGTTAAGTTAACAAATGTGTCATAGTCTATATATATCTATAACATTATTGTTAATGCAAGCAGTTCCTATTTTATACATCCACAGCCTTGTTACTCTGCCCAAATATTCTCTCAATATACATAACACACATACTAAGTGTATTACACCGTAAAAGTATCATTCAATCAACGAAGAACACGTGTCATCAACGATCTAGATCCGTATGCTCTTTCAAGTGGTATCAGAGCCATTTTGATCGGATCTTCATGTTATTTTGTTGATAATTCATATCAATTCGTCACGGATTTAGTCAATTTTGTTACGAATTGACTGAAATTAGTGTTGGATATGTTATGGTGAAACAGAGGTTTCATATTAATGGTATTCGGACTGATTTAACTGTAATTAGGTTCTCTATTAAGGTAATTAGCATGGTTAATAGAGGATTGAGTTCTAATTGAGTGTTAATTGGATGGAATTGAAGTGTAATTGGAATGTGAGGTTAATGTTGGTTAATGGACTGTTTAATTGAGTGTATGATTGGATGTTTGTTATTACGGACGGGAACAATGAGGTTCGGATTTGGATTCCAAGCAGATTGATATAGGTTTTGTTGAATTCGGACCTAATTGGACATATATGGACTTAAGATTGGTTTGAACATTTGAAGGATGATTCGTTATCAGGTTGAATACTGATTCGTTATCAGTTTGAAGACTGATTCGTTAGTTTGAAACTTGATTCGTTAAGCGATTTAAGATTGATTCGTTAAAATGTCTAACTGCTCAATCGTTAACGAGTCATTTTTTAATCCTTATTCGTTAGTCAAACCTTTGTTCAACTCATTCGTCATCAACATTCAATTAACTTTCGTTACTCATTCATATACTCATTCGTTATTCATTTGTACACACATTCGTTACCAAATTCTTACTCATTAACTTTCACCATTCGTTAAACATTCTCTATCATTCTAATTCATTACTGATGCTAGACTGTCGCTATCTTGTCAAAAACAAGTAAATCAGTGTCCAAATCACCTAAGTAAGTAGGGTGTCGAACCACGAGGAGTATGTGGTCAATGTGAAGTGAAATCAATTCCTAAACTTATGAAGTAACTTACTTAACAGTGCTGATCACACTAGCCAATAGATTTGGGTTTTAAAATAAACGAACAATTAATCAAGTATTCTATCAGTCAAACAAAGCAAATTACACCCGGGAATCCAAGTAAGCAACCTAACAGCAAACTCATGCAACTTAACAGATAAACTATCTTGTGTCTACTATAGACTGACTAACCGGTTAAACCTTAGGCATGCACGCTTGCTAACACACGACACTGGTTATCAAACGGTCCCTGCTAGTGTGACTCAACTAAGGGCAAGCGTATGCTTTCTCACAATTAACAGGTCAACACAATCCTATGAGCAGTTATTATAGCAACCGACAAACTAATCGTTCTGATCAAAATAAACCTAAACCGACTGATTGTACAGACATACTAAACATCAATACTCATAGATTAACATCAAGACAATTACAATTAGTTGTTCTAGTACATGAGAAATAAACTGAACTATTACAAACTATACATCCCGGGTATGACTCGAAGGATCTAGTCGCGTCTCGGCATCTCTCGGTCTTCGATTCTGATGAGTTGGATCATATATATGGCCTTGAGGTGATTGGAAATGATGTTAGGCGGCTATTCCTCTCCAAGAATGCTCTGGAAACTCAATGATGGCATCTAGGGTCGTCAAAACGAGATATAAAACAAAACCCTAACTTTCCTGTCGGTGGTGACCATTGCGTAGAGCGATGGTCCTCCTCCCTTGACCATTGCGCTACTCAATGGTCCTAGATGACTTCATATTTGGATTCTTCTCGTTGAGAAACCTGAATTTCATATATTATGGGTCCCGTAACTCATTTTCTAGCCCAAGATATGCTCGTTTTACTTCCTGGTCGCTTTTTATGAACCCATCTTGTTCAGTTTTTGCATCGGCTTTAGGTTTCTCATCCAAACTCTTCCCGAATCCTTCTAACACTTCCTAAGACTTCAATTTATGCTATGTTCTTCTCAAGATATCATTCCATGCTCGTACAAGTCTCCAATTTAGCATCTTTAACGATCAATGACTTGAAATACAAAAGAACGTATGAAGTACCAAAGTTCTAACAATATACTAAACAAAACTACATAATTAACACACTAATATATATATATATATATATATATACAAAATACCTGAACATCACATACCCACACTTATCTTTTGCTTGCCCTCAAGCAAAACTCTAAAGCAAACATCAACCTCCATCATAGGTATATCAATTATCACATTAATACTAGCAAGGTTTAATGTTATACCCAGTTTCCCAGACTGACACTTTCTAGATTGACAACCCAAAAATAAGTTAATGCTACAATAAAACCCTAGAATATTCCAAACAAGTGTACTTTGTTTTCGGTTAGGGCATACATGTTCACACCCCTCACACTATCAACACTCCTCTTGGTTTAATATTTGGAGTAGCAAAAGATGTGCCAGTATATGTCTCTGCCCTCAAAATACCTATTATGAGTTACAACTTAATATGCTTGAAGGTCAGTCTTATCTCCACCCATTAACCACCAGTTGCATAAAGACTCGAATTGAGGCTTTTGCTGATGCTTAGGTTTGGGAGCGGATTAGGCTTATTTAGTGACTCAGGTGGATGAAACCCAGTTAAACAAACCAATATACAGACTCACGAATACAAACGAACTAATTACATAATCAACTGCTACTTACATACTCAACTGCTAATTACAACTGAAATACTAAACTGATAATTTCTTTTTGTGTTTTTGCTGATTTTTCAGAATTTTATTTTTAGAAATACTGATAAGTACAACTCTGACTTCACAAATTTACAACTCGTCTGACTAAGTACAACTCGATATATGTACGACTCGATAACGAACTGGATTCCATCACACGGGTTAAAATAAAACAAAGGCCAAGTTTGCAATGGTATGTAGTGTTCAGTTTAGCAAATGAAAAAGGAATATGGTCCAAACGAGCTCCTAAGGGATAATGTCGGATAAGGAATTTATTTAGTAGGGAATGATGTACGGAATAGGTTTTCTAAAGTCCTAATCTCTATACAGGTATTAAAATCTCGATAATCATGTGACAAGCAAGTTCTAATTCTGTAAAACATACCGGTTTCCCTCAATCAATGCCAAGACATGTTTTATATTTATTATATAATATGTGTATTAAGTATAGGGGCTAATCTCAGAATATGTCTGGAAATAAGTGCTGCCGATATGAACATGTATACCCATCCCCTTGACTCGTTATCCCCACCTAAACGATTCCATTTTCAATATCTCATTTTAAAAACATTTGTCGGGAAAACTATTGAGAAGCTGAAAAACCAACCATGATCAAAGACCTCTAACTTGGCGTTAATAGCAATAACTAACAGTTAATAACTTAGGTTTCTGAATACTCTTCGAGATACTATAGGGCTAAAATTTTCAATTTTCCCCCATCCCCACACTTGAGGATGACATTGTCCTCAATGTTAAGATTTTAAAACAATTAACAAACATTTGAGGGACGGGGTTGAATTGAATGTTTAACAATTTAAAATCGGGCTCTAATGTGATAGTTCTAACACAAAAGTCTACAATTAAACTCTCAACACGCAAACTAAAATAACAAAATAAATAATGAAACTGAAATTACCTGATATGATTAATAAGGCAATACTAAAAAATGGCTCGCAAACCCTAACAAAAACTCATCTTCTCCAAGACAAACTGAATCTGCAAAATCTCAAAACGTGTAGAAGCAAGCTTCTCACCAAAACATAGGTACTTGTTTAAACGAAATAACATAAGTCTTAAACGTTAAACATAAATAACAAGTGATTCTTCCTCTTAATGATGTCAGTCTTCCTCTTATTGCCACGTGTCTTCATCAAGCAACCTGCCTCATTCTATTCACCTGCGTGCATACTAAAAGTCAGCTACATTGAGTGAGTTCTAGTTAATCAATTAACATACATACATTCATATCTATACTTATATGTGTCCGAAGATACGTATTTCATACACCACTATTACTCATTCATACATACATACATACATACATACTTACACACTTTCTTTCATACTTTCCTATGGTATACCGTAAGCTATTCCATTTCTTCTGTCTCAGATATTATTTGGGTCCGGCCCCTCTGTCTTAGATATTACTAGGGTCTGGTCCCTTTGTCTTAGATATTATTAGGGTCTAGTCCCTTCTGTCAGATATTATTAGGGTCTGGTCTCTCCTGCTACTGTCTCAGATATTATTGGATCTGGTCTCTTCTATCTCGCATAACCATACAACTATACATGTCCCTTTAATAGTCCAAACATTCATTTCAAACTTTCATTATCATATGTGCATACTTTCATACTTTCTAGTTCTATATATAATTATATATACACACATTCATACAAACATTTTATAATAATAACATTCAATATATAATCATACATGTATCATACACTTATCACTTAAGATAAGTGTATTAACTATCACATAGTAGTATGCACATAGCCCCTAAAAATGTCACAGAGTAAAGAGGGCTAGAAACTCACCTGGATCGTGTTACGTTCAGAGTTAATAGTAATCCCCTTCCTAAGTTGTGCATGGCTAACTGTTTAACATATATATTCATTAATTAACCGTTGTACTAACTAAATAATGAATTAAATTTGTACTTTATTAATCTAGCGTGTTTGATATCTAGGCTCGTTTGTTTGGCTAACAAATCTAACGAGATTACTTTGTTTAACGATGGTCTTTATTTCGTGTTCGTTCTTTTAAATTATATATATACTCTTCTCCTTTATTATAGATATATGTTAATGTCACACCCTGACAAGCACAATGCGAAAGCGTAAAACGGGAATGTAATAGACGCCTCTGGTATCAACCACATTGTTTATAAAGAAACATTACAAACTAATTTACAATATATTACATTGGTCTATTTTTGTTTACAAACTAGGTATTATAACAAAATATGTTCGTTAAACTATTCTATTCGTACTAATAACCTTGCGTCTATTCACATAGCATCAACCACACCTTTGACACGTAGCAGATCACCAAGTTATTCCAACTTTGGTATCCCTGAAAAGCAGATTAAACGGGTCAACTACAAAAGTTGGTGAGTTTCACGAGTTTCATGAAAACAGTTGTGAGCAACTATAAGTAACCATTGTAAATATGATATAAGTATGTTGTATGTAAATGACGTAATTATGCTAAGCTACAATGAAGCCTTGACTGTATGTGCTGCGTGCATCCATTTTCCACGCCCAATCAACCACTGTGGCCCCCTTTCCGCTCAAAATATGCCCCAAGTAACTATGTCTAACACTACATAGCGTGTTTGTATATTTATGGTCATGTGCAAACGGGGCAAAGTCTTAGCAATACATGCCAGCTCCGTTTGGGTTTGTCAAACCAATAGCACTATTCACAAGCCATCGGTTCGAAGTTAATCACAGTGTTAGTGGGGACTTTCGTGTGTTAGCACTTAGATAATTCACATCAATACATGTTTCAGGTATGTATATGTAATCAAACATGCTTTTCACCCCAAAAGTGTTGAGTTGGATTTTTGATAAGGAATATTGGAATCTTCTGAACCTCCTCAAAAAACAGCTAAGTATGGACCTCGAGTAAGCCTAGACGATTGAGCATGGTTTTACTACTTCGAGCAAGGTCTTCAAAACCTTAAATGGTTGATTATTCTACGTGTTAAGGCTTCGAGCAAGCTACACTTCAACGAGCAAGAGTATTCTTCTATCGAGCATAGATTGCCAATCGAGCAAACAGTTTGATCTTACAAGTTTCAACCAAGTGTTACGAGCACAGGATGATCGAGCACATGGGGACAAGCATGGATGCAATAAGATGTCACGTGATCAAAGCAAGGACATCGAGCACAGTTCAGTTCCACGAGCAAGATTTACATCTGAGCATGCTAAAGATTGCTGAATAAGAAGACTGAAGACATCAAGAAGAATGAGCTTGCTCGATGGACTAGATCGAGCAAAGCATAGTTTAGTCAAGAGGAATGAAGCTGCTGGAGGGGAATATATTCATTGAAGAAATTCTAAGTAAAGAATACTCGAGGACATTCATCGAGCACATCTAACATAGTGAGTTCGCTCGAGCAAGATTGTTACCTTGCTCGAGGACTCAACACTTTGGTTAAAGAGTTGGTGTGTTCTTGTCAACCTTTTTGAAGGTTTTCACCCGATTCACGGTTCTGACAAGTGGTATCAAAGCTTGTGTAAGCTCGTTGAAGGCCACGGGACAGAAGGTTTGTGAAAAAGCTTGAAGCTTTCCTCGATTTCATTACTGCAAACTCCAGATCTGCCGAAATAGAAGACCAAGAAGTCTCCACCAACAGGATTCCAAGATTGCTTGGACAAGAAAACTTCATCAAATGGAAGGTGCTCTTCGAAGCAGCTGTAAACTACAACGACCCAGAGCATTGGACTTCTATCACTGAAGGAAACTATGTTCCTTCAACAGCTCCGAACAACAATGCCACTGTTGAGTTAAAAATGAAGAAACGGGACGATAAGGCTTTGTTTATGCTAAAGTTAGGTCTTTCTTGGGAAATCTTGACAACTGTCAATCACCCCAAAACCGCAAAGGGTATGTTTGATGCGGTCATCGACATGTTTGAAGGAAATACTGAACTAAGAGATATCAAGAAAGATAGGCTGAAGCAACAGCTAGACAGGTTCAAGTTTAAAGACGGAGAGAGATTAAAATCAGTATTGCAAAGGTTTATGATGATTGTAAACGACATAAGAACAACAGATCTGCAGATCTCAGACTTTGAGCTTAACAAGAAGCTCTTGTCATCCTTGTCTGGTGAATGGTACACTGCCAGCAAGTTTATTAAGGAGAAAGTCAGTTTCCCAAATTTTAAGTTGGATGATGTGATTGCATTTCTTAAAGCTATAGAACAAGAAATGATCGAAAATCATATGATTAGAGAGGACAAGAAATGTTTTCAAGTGAACAATGCTCTTGTAGCACCAATGGGCAATCTCTCAATCAAGAACCAGCAGCCTATTATTGAAGAGCTATCAGAAACAGTTTCTAAAAAAAGTTTCTCTCTCTAGGAAAGGCGATTTTGGTGTCTAACCCTATGCGATCGGCCGCATAGGGTTTTTGGCTTTCCTTGGGTTTTTTGTTGCTCTAATCT